>NW_013652809.1:0-3373 GCF_000499385.1 Eimeria necatrix
CCACGGCACACCCTGTCTACTGATGCTGAACGTCTCGTTGTGACGCAAGAGGTTTTTCCAAAGCTTGTCGTGGCGTTGCAGTCATAATTGAGAGTACGAGTGCTGAGGTTTGTTTGCCGAGTTGTTGAAGCATCAGTCTGCCGCCCACGTGCATTCAGCGCCCATATTGAATGCAGCGAGCAGTGGGTTAGCCGTTTGTTGAATTTTACTTGATAAGACTGTACGTGTGTAAACTGCAGACGTGGCGTTTTCAGTCTAGAGACGGAAAGCACATTGCAGTGCATTAGGTGCGCCGACCGGTTGCAATTTGCTCACTCGCGCCGCGCTCAATGTGAAATCATGTCACTGTCGCAATCTACTCCAGTGCCGTTTGGACGATGACCCCATATTGAATGCAGCGAGCAGTGGGATAGCCGTTTGTGGAATTTTACTTGATAAGACTGTACGTGTGTAAACTGCGGACGTGGCGTTTTCAGTCTAGAGACGGAAAGCACATTGCAGTGCATTAGGTGCGCCGATTGGTTGCAATTTGCTCACTCGCGCCGCGCTCAATGTGAAATCATGTCACTGTCGCAATCTACTCCAGTGCCGTTTGGACGATGACTCCTAAACACGCAGGCAAAAGCTCTGTCTTTGTCCAGACGCCTGCGACACGTAGTTTTGTAGTGTCGGCAGTTGTACTGCATTCAGTTCCATTTGCTTTGTGTTGCATTTCGAGGTGCAGCAACACTGGGCTGCGACAAATACTCGGTATTATGCTGACTGAGGTTTTGGTTGTTTTTCTTTTCTGCCTGTGCCGGATGAAATACTGACCGCTTCAACCAGCGCTCCTGACGTTTGGAAGTCCCTTCTTTCTACCTTGCGGTAAGTCCGTGAGTGAACGTAGATTAATCAAAAGTATGCATTGCATGCTGCCGGCTTGTGCAGGTTTGTTGCGAGCATAGTGGGGACTGCCAGACTCGAACAGCCGCACCACGCATTTTGTGTGACGTTTTGCGGCAAGTGATGTTTTCTCGTGAACTTCAAAGATCGCAGCGATTGTGTCGTGACTCATCAATTAAGGGGGTTTGCCGTCATGGACCTGGCTGTTTCTGACGTTCTGCGTTTGGAATTGTGACTCGGTTCGCGCTTCGACCCGGCGAGAAAGGACGTTATACAGCTTGGTGCGAGGTTTGCGCGAGTGCAAGTGAGGGGGCCTAAACGCGCATGCTGCTGAGGGAACATCACGCTGCGCAGCTCAGTAGAGCAAGCAGAGCAGCTGCAACATAGCGTTGTGGAGCGTGCGGTGTGGCAAACAAGGTTAGTGCACATCGACGAGAGGCTTTAGCGGTTTTGTGTCATCATCCGTGTACTTCTTCACGAGCGTGCTGGAATCCCACCTTGGGGTGGTTAAACGACCAGTTTGTGGGGTCGCACTCAGCTCATACAATGTGCGTCGCATCACGAAGCCCACGTATGCCGTAGGGATAAGGTTCAGATGCATGATGTGGCAGGTAGTCGGCGTCGACAGATAATGACTTGGAGGGGTGGTTTCCTGTCGTCTTGAAGAGCATTTGCTCGGCGTCGCTTCAAACAATTGGATAGTGTTTTCTTGCCCTCGTTTCAAGCGTCGGTATTTGTTATCATTTGGTTCTTCCATTAATGCTGCGATGTATAACGCGCAGTTTCCGGTTTTCATGATGAGGTTCATGCACTCCCCGTGTTGATAGTTGACGTCTTGGGATGTGCCGCACACAATAGCTGCTTTTCTGTATTGAGGCTCCTGCATTTCCCATGACGGTTGTTGGTGCGTTGTTATCACGTTTCCTGCTGCACTGTGTCACACGGCGCAAATTGTGCCAATATTTCCCTCCGCATGGTCGATGTGCTTTCTAGTTTGTTCGGCGTGGAGTATCAGATTCGCAGAGAAAAAAAAGCCGTCGGCGATTTGTTGTTCACTGTCGGGAGAAGCACCGCTTTTAGAGTGCCGAACTGCTTGCTCTTCCTGTGAAGTGCAGAGCACAGGCATACGGAAAGACATGTCTTGTATTTTCACAGAAAGTACGTGTATGAGACATGAAAAGCCATTAAGACGCACTTGAGCAAATGGGATGAGCGCGGCACCCTGAATATCGGCGTTCGTCTCACTCCACCACTAGCATCCACTTCAACAGTAACATTCGGCTTAAATTGTATTATTGTGTACGCAAAGGCTCATACGAACGGCATGTGTCATGCATAAGCACTAGCCTGCACGGCGGTGGAGGCCCTCATTTTGTGACGAAGCTGCGCTGCTGATATTGAGATCCAGTATGTTCAGGGTAGGTTACGGTCTTGCATACAACACCAATAACGGTTATGGACGAATTTTGTTTGGTTGGACGTGCAAGGAGCTCTGTGATGCACAATATGTGTCCCGTAGAGTATCAATATGCTTTTGCGTCATGTCCAGCCAGTATGTGAAAACCGAGGCTGTCGAGCGTCTCGTTTTCAGGTTGCGTACGGACATGGGGGTTTGTGGACGCAGACGCGATGCGCGCTTATCGAGAACTGCCATACGTGCGGTGTCGTTGCGTTTAGGACGCTTGCTCTGCGGCATTTGTGACAGTTGGAGGGATAGGCGCCATGCTCAGGGTGTCCGCGTGGCTCAACGCGTTGTTTTGTGACATGGAAGCTTGTTAGGAGCATTTTTTGTGGGGCGCTAACATCCTCATCACCGGCCTAAGAGTTTTATAACAACTTGTCAAATAGAATTACACATGTTACGATGGTGTAGAGTCAAAGCTCAAAAACCTGCTACGCATGGAGACGCCGACATTTGCACATCAATCGAGTATACTCTTTGTGTTGCCATTGTGACTTGCAGTGCCTGTGGCAAACTTTGTTTTTCAAACGAACGCTTCTCATGGGTACAAATTTAATTCGTCATTTCGGCGGAGTTGCGTATGGCCCAGCACCGCAGTTGCACGGGGCAAAACATTTCATCGATTTCGCAGTACATAGCACGGCACACCCTGTCTACTGATGCTGAACGTCTCGTTGTGACGCAAGAGGTTTTTCCAAAGCTTGTCGTGGCGTTGCAGTCATAATTGAGAGTACGAGTGCTGAGGTTTGTTTGCCGAGTTGTTGAAGCATCAGTCTGCCGCCCACGTGCATTCAGCGCCCATATTGAATGCAGCGAGCAGTGGGTTAGCCGTTTGTTGAATTTTACTTGATAAGACTGTACGTGTGTAAACTGCAGACGTGGCGTTTTCAGTCTAGAGACGGAAAGCACATTGCAGTGCATTAGGTGCGCCGACCGGTTGCAATTTGCTCACTCGCGCCGCGCTCAATGTGAAATCATGTCACTGTCGCAATCTACTCCAGTGCCGTTTGGACGATGACTCCTAAACAC
>NW_013652810.1:0-3054 GCF_000499385.1 Eimeria necatrix
TGAAACTGACCGTCTGGTTAAATTGCAGCAGTCGCGCATCTTTTGAATCGCTAACAGAAACGCGCACAAAACGCGCATGAACATACAAAATGTGGAGAGGCGCTGTAGCGCAACGGTTTGTACCATAAGGACGTTTCAGAGATGTGATGGCGCAGCGGCTTGTAGGATGCATAAAATATGCGCACACAATCCCGCAAACTCCCTCCTTGCTGCTATGCGCCTAGCCTCCCGCTGCCACCATACGTGCAGCCACATCTCCGCATTCCTCCCTAATGTCGTTAACCGACAAGCACAGCAACGAACTGCTATTTGATCTCCACAAAGCGGGAGCTTGCACAGTGGTTGCATGTGTTCTATGTGACGTGCCTCTGAGCTGCTCACTGGAAGTTTTCCAGAACGCCACGAGCCGCAAGTGCCTGTTTCGTGCGTGCGTGTGCTGGAGTTCGGTGGGTGCAGTAGCTCGACAATATGTGCTATGACTAAGGTGCCTGGCGCAATACCTGCGCGATTACGCAGAATGTGCAGGCCGCATTTGACAGCCGCAGTGCCACTACACGCTCCGTTTGGCATGCCTCACTCGGGCAAGCAGGCATCTGCCAGAGAAAACGCAGACGCAAGAAGACAAGACGCCTATCGGGTGGTCGTGGCAGCACGCCGAGGTGCATAACCAAAGTGCGGTACAAAGCTGGAGGTGAGCGCTGTAATACGAAACTTCATGCGAGTGCGTAATATTGTCACGTGCCCTGGAAGGTCGAAAACGAAACTGACCTCCTGGTTCAATTCCAGCAGCAATCGCGAATTTTTTGGAGTGGTGTCAGATACGTTCACAAAACAGGAACGCAAACACAAAATATGGAAGGACGCTGTGGGACAATGGTTTGTAAACCGCATACCATGAGGACGTTTCAAAGATACGATGGCGCAACGGTTTGCAGGATGCATAAAATGTGCGCACAGACTCACATAAAGTTCATCTTTGCTAGCAACTGCCTAGCATCTTGCTGGCAGACGTGCTGTCCTGCCTCCATCTTCCTCCATAATCTTGTTAGTCGACAAGCACTGCAACAAAATGCAATTTAAATTCCACAGCGAAGGAGCGTGCTCAGCGATTGCATGCGGTTTCTTTAGTGTGGTTCTTTGCTGCACACTGGGATATTTCCCAAGACAACAAAGAGCGGCAAATGCGTCCATGAATGTGGTAGAGTTCCGAAGGTGTACTAGCTCGAGAATATGTGTATCGGCGGACTAAGACTCTTTTGCACAATATGTGCGCGGCTACGTAGAGAGCGGAAGAGTCGTTTGAGAGCCGCAGTGTCACTACACGCTTCGTTTGACATCCTGACCCAACAAGGGGGCACGTAACAGGGACAACGCAGACCCACGAAGAAAACAGCGTTAGCCGGTCGCCCTGGCAACACGCCGAGCTGTGTAATCAAATAGTAAAAGTGCGGTACAGAACAAGAAGTGAGTGATGCGATTCGAAACCTCATTCACATGAACAGTTCCATCAAGAGCCATGAAAGGCCGACAATGAAACTGACTGCCTGATTCAATTTCAGCAATCGCACATCCTTTGGAGGGGTCTCAGATATGGGGGAAAATACGTATGCAAACACAAAATATGGAGATGCGCGGTGACGCCACGGTTTGAAAAGTGCATACCATTAGAACGTTTCAGAGCTGTGATAGCATAATGGCTTGTTGAACGCATACTACATGCGGATACACTCCCACAAACTCCCTTCTTGTTGTCAACTACTTAGCCTCTCACTATCAGACGTGCCGCCCCGCCTCCACCGTCCTCCGTAATCTAGTGACAAAAACAGCAACGAATTGCTATTTGCTTCAAACAGCGAAGGTGCTTGCTCAGTGATCGCATGCGCTTTCTGTATTTTTGTCTTTCCGCTGCACACTGGGAAATATCCACAGACAGCTGCGAGCCGCAAATGCCTGCTTCGCGTGTGCGTGTGGTGGAGTTCGGCGGGTGTAGCAGGCTGAGAATACGTGCTGCGGCGGACTAAGCGTGGCTCGCAGAATACCTGCTGGACTACACGCAGAATGTGGAAGAGGCGTTTGAGAGCCAAAGTGCCGATACACGCTTTGTTCCGCATAAGCAACCCAACACCCAACAACAGAGGAGGCAAGTAAGAGGGAAAAAAACAGAACCACGAAGGGAACACTGTTATCAGGTGGTCGTGGCAGCACGTTGAACTGTACAACCAAAATGCGGCACAAAGTTAGAAATGAGCGCTGCAGTCCGAAACTTCATTCATATGAACAAAACCGTCGGGCGCCCTGAAAGGCCGACAATGGAACTGACTCCCTGGTTCGATTTCAGCGACCGCGCATCTTTTGAAGTGCTATCATATTCGCCCACAAGACACGTGTGCAGACGCAAAATATGAAGAGACGCGGTGGCACTACGGTTTGTAAAGTGCATACAATAAGAACATTTCAGAAATGTGATGGCGCAATGGTTTGTAGGATGCATACCATGTGCGCACACATTTCTGCAAACTCCATCTTTGCTGCTAACTGCCTAGCCTCTCGCTGACAGACGTGAAATCCCGCCTACATAATATTGTTAACCGTCAAGCACAGCAACGAAATGCTATTTGCTTTTCACAGCGAGGACGCAAACGCATGCAATCACTTACTAAGTGATTGCATGCGGTTTCTGTACCGTGGGTCTCCGCAGCACACTCAAAATCTCGCAGACAACCGCGAGCTGCAAATGCGTGCGTGTGTGTGGTGGAGTTCGGCGGGTGTAGTAGCTCGAGAATATGTGCTACGGAGAACTAAGGGTGCCTGGCACAGTACCGCCGCAACTACACGCAGAATGTGCAACAAACGCTTAAGTGCCACGGTGCCGCCAAATGCTGCGCTTGGCATACGTGACCCAACAAGGAATAAGGCGCCTAACAGAGGCAACGCAGACCCCATAAGGCAACACGGCTAGCAAGTGGTCATGGCAGCACGACGATCTGTATAATCAAAGTGCGGTACAAAGCTAGAGGCGAGCGCTGCAATCCGAAACCTCATGCACGTGAACAC
>NW_013652811.1:0-3455 GCF_000499385.1 Eimeria necatrix
AAAAGTGATTTGACAGCGCCTGCATACGTGCAGCCAGTGAGTTTCCTGTGTGACCCTTGTTCTGGGTTTTGTCCTCACCTCGCAAACAGTCTCAGTTTGGAGCTCACAGCTGCTTGAAGCTTATGACTACCTAACTATCAAATAAATAGAGCGCTTCGGATTGTACAATGTCCTACCGAACATCTTGGTGTGCATTTAGAAGCAAAGATGACAAGATGGTTAATATTGTATTAAAATTCTTTATAACTGCAGATTCTGGTTACGGTCTTGATAAAAATATTGAACGAATCGGGGCCCTTCAGGCGGTAGGTTGCCAGAAATGCAGTGTAGAAAGACGCTTTGCTCAGGGACGCACAATTTTTGTCTTGGGGTTCGAACTATGTATCGTTTTCTACCCATTGTTGTATAGACTATTGAAGTGTCTCTCGTTACGGACAAACCATTGCGGTGCTATCTGAGATACTGGTGCAGTAAAGCAGCAAAGCAGCGATATCCATACAGAATTGAACAACGCTCAAGGGTCATGAGGCGTCATGATCCTCTGCGTCCGATTGCGTATGCATGGCTTCTTGTTATAGTGCTGTTCACAATACGGAAGAAACATTTTCGTTGTCTGGTTGGCTCGAAGAGATTCACGTGACATTGTGGGGTTTGGATAAAAACAAAATTTTACGGCTCTCTTTGAAGCTGGCGCGCATCATGTTTACCGGCGTTTTAACTCCTTGCTTAATCGCTGGCTGAATGCCAGGACGACAGTGATGGGAGATTTTCTGCTCAAGACACGCAGTTCTCATGCTCTGTTCCTTCAAAAAGTGTTTTCATCAATGTCACATTCAAACTGTACAAGGCAATGGATTTAAAAATTGAGCTGCATCACCTACGTTGGACAAATATCTGAAGGTTTCCTGTGCAGGCGACGGCTGGACGAAGCCCTTGTTTCCTATATACAGACAGTTAAAGCCAAATAATCCTGTAACACACTACACACTATATATATAAATATATATCCTGTAACACACAGTATGTATATAAATACCTGCGCTTGAAGAGTTTAGATCAAAGGTCTAGAAGTCGCGAAAAGCTGTCTGGCTTCACAAATAAACTCGTGGGCTGGCCGAAACAAGTTTGTTTTTGTAAAGCTGCATTGTTAGATGGCCTCATGAGATCACACACGAAAGCATATGCTGCATTCAATTAACAAATATGTTAAAGGCTTGGTACTCAGCTGACCCTGCTGCGTGACACATTCCTGCATATTTCGCGTAAACCAAATAAGCAAGGCAAACATAACGTCACGGACATCCTGTGAACCAATGCCTGGCCATTCATCATGTATAATGCACAGGACCTCTTTCAAAAGCCTTAGGACTTTGTCCTCAAAATATAAGGTTGCTTTTTGCTGAAGAATCTGACTCAAGCTGCGCATAGCAAATCGCTCAGCGGGCGGGGGGCTAAAATGCCGTGTTGCCCTGCAAAGGCACGTCAAATTGTACTTCACAATAAGTAGTGGCGTAACACTAGAAAACACCATTGTAGCACTTTGCTTCCCATGCTGACGACACTGTGGATCTGTAGGAAATCTTTTGCTGAGTTGCAGTTAGTTTCACCGAAACTTTAAAGCATTAGCCTGCTAAAGATGCTGTCTGAAAACGTTGCCGTATGACAGAAGCCGGCACTAAATACCTCGACGTTCGTGTTGGTGAAGGTATGGGCTGCTTAGATCACTGGATGAGAATGCGTCAGCAGGTGCATTCTTCGGTATTTTCTGTTGCACAGAGTGCTGCTGAAAACCTATTATCAAAATTTCTTATGCAGCTTTAGATTTGACCCGACATTTAGTCTAAAAGCTCCGCTTTGCTTTTGGTTAGCGTTCCCCTGAAAACGAACAACTCTGCTTTCAATTTATTAAGATCGGAGGCGCACTACTGCTTGTATAGCGGCATTCTGTTTTATAGTTGAGCGGCGGGTTGCCGCTCAGGTCCAGCCGTTAGAGGCTGAGGTATTATTGGCGAGCGTATGAGCTGAAGCTGCATGCAGCATGCGAGAGGCCGTGTGTGATTAATGGTGTGCTGAATAATATTTGCATTGGAGAGGCCCTAGGCTGCTCTTTGTTGGCCAGCGAGCGCAGCAGATGTGCATGAAATTTGAGCCTGCGGACTGATTTAATGGGCTCTGAATATGCAGCGATTGACTCAGTAATCGACCTGCAGTGTACGAAGCAGCCTCATGGGCTAACACACTTTCGTTTTGGATTATTGAACAACTTTCCCCTGTGGTAGACAAAGCCTACCCCATCTTCAGCAGCCCAATTAAATCGAGATGTTTATGGCGCGGAGCGCACATGGAGCTCCTGGACAGTCGTATCGTTTTGTTTGTGTCTGCGTGCAAGCACTGACGTTAGTGGAGCACTCGATTGAGAAGATTTGTGGCAGTAATCGTGGCTACTTTTGATGAGCTATGCAAATTGAAACCATCAAATCTAGTTGCATAGGGCGTTTTGCATCTCGCAGATGTGTAGCGCGGAGGTGCTTGTTGGATGCTTCCATTGCTTAGGGTCTTGATGCTTCTTATTTGTCGTGACGGGACATTCTGTAAATGTGCTTCGAGTTAGCGTACCATATGTAGTTCGCTGTGCGTGCCGGTCGCCGTGGATAGCCTAGGCTGAGTGCAGGGGAGGTGGCGAAGAAGGCCGGACAAAAGCAATAAAAATTTGCTGGAGCTTTTTCCAGCACACTCGAAGGCAACAATAAATTTTCTTCAGTGTGCAGCGTGGCCCCAAATTAAAATTTAGGAAGGATGCGGCGCTTTTGCAGAAAGGATTGTAGTGCCTTTTTTTTGGGACAGTCAACAATCCTGGGACAGTCAACAACAATACAATCCTCGTTCTACTAGAGTGTCGTGCATGAAAGTAAATAATACTTCCATGCTTTCCAATATGTACGGGCATTATATGAACGTCCAAAAGCCACGCTGCAAACAAAACGAAGCGCACTCAGCTTATGCCACGTCAGATTAAATCGCAGTGATATGGTATCCGCAATCCTAAAACCTGCCATGCGAGACGCGTGTTTGCACCGTGCATGACTCACACCATATGCAAGGCACGTCTGGCGGCGTTCTAGTGCAGCTTCATATTCAACCACAATACCTCTCGTCAAGGCCTTTCGCTGCAGATTTTATTTTGTGTTGAGGCTGCTTCCTAAATACTACCTGCGATTAGATACAGCTGGACGTTCATGAAGCCGAATCTATAGGCTGTTTTGGCTTAAGGTGGGATTGCATCTGCTGTCTTTGTCTCTGCATTGTTTGCTGGACAGACAGTGTGTGGCAGCTGAAGCCTAATGGCCCTTTGGATGCTTCATGAAGCTACGTATTCGTTACTTTGTTGTGAGCAAATGGCTGCTACTGGCTGTAGGACAGCCATAGCCGTTGGTTGGATAATGTGGCTAGTAGGT
>NW_013652812.1:0-3772 GCF_000499385.1 Eimeria necatrix
TTTGCTGCCCAGTCGCACCTTCATTTCCCATGGCGCAAACGTCAGGACACTGGAAGGGGGTCTGCATTGCGTCTTATATACGGCGAAGCACTGAAGCTCTGACGAAGCTATCCTGCCGTGCAGTCAGCGTTCGACTCCTTCCTTAGCCCTACATAGGAAACGTCCAGGATGCAGAAAAGACGTCTTTCACTTTTGTATATGCAGTTGTAGCTTGGTGTAGGTCAAGCCAAAAGATCTTGAGAAGTGGTGGAGGAGTGGCGCACGCAGTGCTCTATGAAGACTGAGCATTTGTGGAGCGAAGGCTCACCTGCTTCATGCCACTACCATTTGCGCTTTATAATTTGCTTGTGAAGCCCTGATGCTCCCTTTAGCGTGTGCCTTCATGGTGTAGTGCAAAGGAAGTCCTTCAGAGGACGTTTCTTGCCTACGACGCACCCACAAAGGAGTGTTTAACGGCTTGTTAACAAAAGGGAGGAGCCGCAGTTGACTGGCGTTCCGAACAGGAGAAAATAACGAAACGCACATTTACAAGCGGGTAATCATGCGCCCACAGCGCAGCAGCAGCTGAAGCCGCGCAATCATTAACGCACTCTCATGACATTTTCAAGCAGTGGTCTCAGTAAGCAGACGCGGCCAGCCGGCCCTACAATGCATGCGCATTCGCGGTGGGGTCTTAGTAAATGCTACGAAGAAATGCGGTGGCCTTTTTCCACTTGTGAAATTGATTCGCCTACAGAACAACGTGCCAGTCGGCTCAGATAGAGTGGGCCTCATGGGCAAATGAAAGGAATTTGGTGAAAGGCATGGATAAATTGTTGTCGCCAAGCCACCACTCAAACAAGCCCTGAATGACAATGGCGTGCAAGCAAAGTATTGCTCATCTGCACATGGCTCCTTACCTAGATTCCTACCAAGTATAGGATGGCATGGCATTTCGCCTTGTGTGGCGGGGCGAGTGGGGAGCCTGGCCACTTCTTTGTCGGCTGCACATCATGGGTAAAGGCACTGCAGGAAATCTCAACAGGCCCTGCTTCCGTAAGAAGGTGAGCACGTCGAATGTTTGCTTTAACTTTCATGAACTGCATCAGCTTCGGCCTCGTCGTACATGAGCAAACTTGAGGCTCTCCACTGCGGTTTATCGCGTAATTCGATGTACCATCGGCACTCCAAGAGTGCCGACGCTCGGTGAGTTACCCAAAATGGTGAGAATAACGTTGTGCACACTGGCACTGAGATAGAGGAAGTGCAGTTTTCATGTCACGAAGAACGCTCTGGGAGCAGTCGAGTTGCGCAGGACTAAGGCGTCGAATGACAGCACGAAGGCAAGATGGTCTTGTGAGCCTCTAGTAAGCGAGCACTGCAGCAAACACGTGAACCACTTCTCAAAATCTCGCATCGACACTACTCTCTGGACGAATCACTTTGATGCAGCGCCGTTTATAGCAGCTCTGCAGCTCGCGAGGCTTCGACAGCAACACCGATCAGACTTGGCTTAGCAACAAGGACAAAGCCATGAAGGGCGTCGACGGATAGGGGCCTTTTTGGCGAAAGTGGGCGTTTCTAAGCTACGAGCATCTCCAGCTACATCCGCCGTAACCAATTAATTTTCCGTCAGTGTCAGCTTGTCATGATGCGTGCCTGAATCCCTGCTCTTGTCTCTTCCAGCAGGCCGTGCGCCACACTGCAGTGCATTGCCCCAGTGAAACAACGTAGTGCACTTTCCCTCCAATTCAAAGAGCTGGTGCTACTGTATACCAAAAATGCCCCCGAGCCATGTGAATTCATAGCGGGAAAACAGAGCCCTGAGCTCTCTCACAACTCCACAGTTGCCTGCGAGTCTATTGCAGGGTTCTAAACAAGAAAGAACGTGCAGCTAACGAATCTTATCAGCAGAAGAGAGCTGTTGAGTAGCCTACTGCAGTTGTATGGTGGCCAGCTGCAGCAGCATCTGGAACAGCCCACTTCAGTCGAGCGTAATCTACCTTTGACCACGAGTAACATTTTGCAGGAAGGCCTCGGAAGATTTTTCGAGTTATTTGGGACTCGCTTTAGCGATATTAAAATATGGTGGAAGCTAGCCAATTGAATGCAGAACATATCTACAAGTGTTACGCTGGCTCGACTTCAAGAATACTGGGGAGCGAGGTGATCGTCGATGAAAAATGGGAGATCAGGGCTCTTTGAAAGCCAGCTCACGAGCAAACGCTTGATTTCAGGCTGGGGAGCTTTGGAGAAAGAGAACGGGCATGCGCACTGTATTCAGATTGGCGCAACGTCACCCTCTGTAACTCCAGCCTGCCAGGGGCCATTATCACAGGGTAACTAAGGCACAGTCATTCTGGGTCACCAAGAGTCACTGCAACTGTGTTGTGAAGAAACAAAGCTGCAAAAAAAAAGTTTTCCAGCGGACACTTCTTACATATTAAAGCCAACAAGCAGACTTCATTCGAGTTAATTCCGTCCCTTGGTTGAGCAAAACGGGGTCAGCTGCTCGGGGCATCAGGGAATTGAAAAAATTAAGAAAAACATATCTCACACATAAAGAAGTCACAGTGCCACCTTTGTAGAGGGAAGTGTTTCTTCGGCTCCCTTAGCCACTGCTTGTTCAATGGTACTCTGCGTGTGACCTAGGTTACCTCCAGAGTCTGCGCTATTCTGCCCCCCGTAAGATGCGCCTAAAATAGTTAAATACTTTCATTAGCGTTTTTAGTAATATATCACGCACTTTGGATGATGGACTCAATTTCAAGTTGAGGCATTGGCTAGCTCGATCACTGTGTGGACCTCACTCGACCAGCACTTCTGCAGCGCGTAACAGAGCTGCGTAGTTTTCTTGTGTCCGATGCATTACTACGTCTAAACTTTTAAGCTCCCCAAAAATATCTTGCATTAGATTCTCCAGACATTTCAGTATAACTCACTGAAAATGGCGCCCTCCCTCAAGTTCTTCTATCTGGCAAACGCCTCTTTGATTCTGCTCGCTGCTTGTTCACAAGAGGCTCAGTCAGAGCCGGCTGATTCACCTACAATTTCGTATTCTGTGAATCTCGGTGAGCTTGAGAAATTTGAAAAACGTGTAACACTGAATGCAGCCGTAATGTGTGGGGGAAGACGTCTTCACTTTTTCTCTGCACGTGCAGTGTTCACACATTGGACCTCAGCCAATCGGCAGCGAAGGAACTCAGCATGCAAACACGAGTGCTGGCTGCCATGACTTCCTTGTGGCTTCAGGGAATGACGGGGAGTGCCTTGCCGAGGTCAACGCTGCTCGTGAAGCTGCTAAACTGAGCAAACTTCAACAGCCAGGGGATGGCGAAGCAGCAAAGCGTCTTCCTGCTGTGGATCCAGTCACACCCTGGCAGCCGCTATGCAAAGAGTTGATACCAGTAAGTTCAGCACCTTGTTTTTTAACCTTATTTACCTCGTGTGCAGCGTTTTGCCGATTCATCCCCTACCTGCTCGTTCCGACCTGCCGTTTTCGTTCAGGCGGCAGCGGGGAAATCAGCCAGTGAGAGAAGCGGCAATGAGTTCAACAGTGGCACATACGCCTATATTGCCCTGAATTCCGCCACACCCAACTGCACTGCAGCAGTCGACCACTGGAAAGCCGCCTACAAGAACTTCAGCGGAGTACCCCCAGCTTACAAAGACGACAAAGAGCTCTATAAAAGCCAAGAAAATATTTCCTTCGTGGCTCTATACAACCCTTCAAAAGATGCGACTGCAGACTGCAGGGTCGTCACATGCACTGAAACAACGACGCCTCAATCCC
>NW_013652813.1:0-4281 GCF_000499385.1 Eimeria necatrix
ATCTTCATCAAGCGCACGGCGCCACGCACTGACTACGTGCACGCAAAAATTCCAGCTGGATAGTCGTCCCTCACCGACTCGGGCAGACGCTCCCTGCTAGCAAACCGGAAAACCGCTTCATGTGATGGCAATGAAGTCTGACCACAAGCATAAACGAAACACAGGAACGACACATGGCAAAATCAATCCAAAGGATCTTGGTCGAGGTTGTACGTTGCATGGCTGTGTGGAAAATACGTAGCTTGCGCCGGGACTGGTAGCGCTATCACATAGACAAAGGACAAGGTTAGCCGCGAAAGTTGTTAGTGTGCTCCTTGCACGCACAAAGCAATGGACAGCAAATCAAAGCAGCGGGCGGTCGGTTTGCTGGTATCAACACGGTTTTGCGTCGGTGTTCGTGATGATGCGAGTGCACGCCGCAGCTTTGCAAAACAAAAGCTGTGTAGCGGCGAAGAAGACAAACGGATAGGCACGTGCACAACAACAGTGCTTTTCGCGAACTATTTGTGCTCCTATGCATTCAACCGGCAGTGTCGCTAAGATGCAACGAAAAGCAAAGGTGAAGACGCGCAAGAGTGTTTCATTGCTTTAGGCATTATCCTAATTTACATACTGCTAACATGCAAAATTCACGTGTGTCAACTTTTCGCTTTATCCAGTTACTGCTGCACGTTAGTTGGAAATAATGTTGCTGCCTTGCCCTACAGCAATCTGGCACAACTCACGAAGCAACGGCGGCAAAGAGATAAATCACCAGCTATACCCCGGATACCCTTTGTCAGGACAGGCAATGCAATTCCACACACCCGCTCTAACCTTAGCTATGCGAGCCCTCGTATCTCTCGAAAGCTCTGGCTTTTAAAGAAGAAACAGTGCAAAAGTTCGTCCGTGCTAAAGATGCGTAGTGCCTTGCAGCACCCACTCAGTGCCAGCACTGCCAACGTGATTTTCAGGACGTGATGTATTTAGGCAAGCGTCAGTGCCTTCATGAGCAGCCTCGCTAGATGCAGTGCACGTTTGTCCCCGAAACTGAATGCAAGGCACTTCCTAGCAATAGCGCTAATTAGTATGCCGAGCTTTCTGTATCCGAAATACTGGTCACCGCCATCTCTATTTCTCACGAGGCGCCTGCCATTCGCGTCGGCCTGCACTCAAGCATCCATAATCGCCAACACAGATATTTAATTTGACTCCAATCGAAACGCTGCTCAATGCACGGTGCTTTGCACCTCCATTCTTTGGTTCCCACTCTCATGGTCAAACATCGGATGGTAAATACCCCAATCGAGACACCGCTAAGCGAGCCACCTACGGCATAGTTATACATCAACGTTGAAGCGTAAATTCGTAGACTCGCCAACGCATCAACTGCTACCTACTTTCTGCATGTGTGTGTGCGTGAGATGGATCATTGGCGTCCACAGATTGGGCGCTAATCTCTGCTCCTTCATTAATATTTTAGATGTCAAAAACCTGTAGGACGGCACAGGCGTAAGAGGGACACGGTATATACAAAAATCGATTAGAAATTGCCCTGGATGCATATATTTTGTATGCGACCACTTTTGCATTTCTCTACGTAATATCTAAATTTGCACAAAGCCAAGTTGGTTTGTGCAGCAAGTGAAGGCACAAAATTGTTCTGATATGTTTCAAGGCAGAGCAAAGTGCAAACAACTGATGAATCCTTTGCTAGCATTCCCACCAGCAGTGCCATTTTCACACTGCCTTCAACTTCATAGTGTCATTTCTGCATGTCGAAGCATTGACGACGCTGCATTGGTGTGAAGACGACAAACAAATACAAACATTAGACAGATTATTGAGCTTCATGCCTTCCTTGTACTTCTACGCATTAAATCGGCCGTTTTCCGAAGAGATTGGAAACGACAAGAAAACATATACAAGCACAAACCTACACCTTGTTGTCTTTGCTTAATGCGCACGCCTCAAGCCTTTCGCCCTTTGCAACACACAAGCCCTTGGCATCCCCGCAAAACATCTAACGCAACGAACGTGCACGCGGCACGCCAACAATAACCCCCGTTCTACCTTTCATCGGGACCAACACTTTCATCGCCCAACAAGATTCCTACGTTGCACGCGCGCCATTGCAACTGCTATGCATCTTCATGTAGCATGCGCGCCATCGCATCTGCAGCAATTCCCAATAGCCCCAACACAGTGGAATGACGCTCCACAAAAGCACAGAGCACAGCGCTCTTCCTTTTCTCCTGCTCACGGCAAAGCCTTCGTCCACAAATTTCTGCACCTCACAACTCATCTGCCAGTCGCATTTACTTGCATACGGGCATTTATTAGTTGCAACAACGACGTTCGGTGTCGCTGCGCCCAGGGATGTTCTCGCTGTGCCGCAGCGCTTGTCTTGCGTTCACTGTCCTCTACCCACAGCACCAAGGGCACGTCCATAGCTTCCCAACGCCAGAACTAGACAAATAGACAAAAACGTATCGTGCGATTTCCCATGCACTGCAATGCGTTTCTGCGCACGGGCTTGCTGAAATCTCTAATTCACTGCACGTTCAAAACCAGACGTCTCCACAACGAGCTTCACTATCTGCAAGTAGGCTTGTTTACGCGTTTCAAAAAAATCGTGTATCTCACAAACTGGCAATCCACAAGCATGTGGAGCGCATTTGTTTCGAAATCTCAAATATTGCGCAGCAGCTCGCCGAAAAGAAATCCCGTAGTTGCTTGCTGCAACAAAACGTCTTCATGAATGTAACGGAGAGTAAACGCCTGAGTGCAGACGCCCAATATCGTTAGTTGCGAACGTTTGGAAAGCGGAACACAGAACTCATCTTGAGTAGGTTTGATTGGCCTCAACTACGGAGCCCTTGTCCTCGAGTAGAACCCTATTCCACGCAAGATAGTGACACAAGCAAGTTGTTGGCCCGTGGACTACAAGCACCACGACGGTACTACAGGCTGGCATTTGCGAGCCACAAAATTTTTAAATCGCGCATTTCCACTCTCAGTTTAATAGACGAATGATCTGATGCGAAGCGAAAGGCGCACAAGCTGGCAAAGCAGACTTTTTACTATTGTGCTGGTGATTGCAGGGACCCTTCGGGTTGACATGCTCAAACTGTTATCGGGCGTGCTAAGAAGGCGAACATTGCCACAAGTACACACAAAGTGCAAACTTTCCACAGATACGTCAGAGGATACGAAAGGGCACTTCAGATGCTGGGTTGGCAAAGAAGCGCAGGATTTTCGACACTGCAGTGTATCTTGAACACAACAGCATGAAGCATGTCCTTGAAAACAAGCGTCGCGCGCACAGCACGCCTACGATTGTTCTTAAGGACGGCGATATTGCACTGCTCACCAACCCGCGCACCGCGACACCTGTGAAAACGACAGACGAGACACAGAGGTGGCAAATAACAGAACCATCGTGCCATACCCAGCATTGTCCCATGCCGGGAATAAAATGACCACACCAAAAAAACAAGGCTAAACACAAACGGAGATATGGAGGGAACAGTACGTAGCGATTAGCCATGGTTGCATGGGCTGGTAGTTTACTAGACCCACTTCCTGAAGGAACACTTTACGGATTTAATCGGCCAATTAAAAAATGTTAAGAGTTAGCGAACAGGTGTTTAGAGGTTCGCAGGCGCACAGCTAGAACTGGTAACCGTTTGCAGTCCGGCAAACGCAATTTCATGTATCTTTATATCCACTATGAACGGTCGAGATGTGCGACACGTGAACAACCATGCATTCAAAGTACAGACAATGCATTTCAGTAGGGCAAAGGGGAAGTGGAGTCTGCGGAATGAACATGTTTTCTGCTTTCTAGGGGCTCCCAAACTGCCAGCGTAAGCGGCGTTGACCGATTGGTCAATACGTCGCCTCTACATATTAATGCGGAGAAAATGTGTTGTCATGTGTATATTACTTCACAAGGAAACGAGGTCCGCATTTTCTTCAAAACAGACAAAATGTGTGGCATGTGTCTTAGGTCAACGGCCGCACAACGTCTCTGTTTCGCTCCATGTGGCGCCGTGTCAAAGCCGTGCCTCGTCGTTTTCCTGCTCACCATCTGAGGCTCACATATTCTGGGAAAAAAGACTTCGCTTCTGAAGTGCTAGATGCTCGCATATGCTCATAAAAATTTGCAAGGCTTGAGTAAGGGTAAAGCTCTGCTTTGCAGGCTTTGTACCATCGCCGTCAACTGTACGGCAGATGATCTCCACCGGCAGCTTCAATTGTTTTCGGCTCTGCACCGACTTTTGTGGCAACGTAGAAGAA
>NW_013652814.1:0-3766 GCF_000499385.1 Eimeria necatrix
CCAGCTGAACATTTCCACGCATCCTAGCAGCTCCTTCCACACACCAGTGAACCACAACACAACCACACTGCGCAGCTGCGAAGACCTCAGTCGAAAGCCCAACGCCAAAGTTGCTGGAAAGCGAAGCCATTCCACTTCTCTCGCCCAATGCGCCAAACTCACATTCTAAAACCCATAATGCCAAACAATCTTCCACGGTGGATGACAGCCGCAAATCAACAAGTCACCAACGGCAAACAAACAACCCTCCTACTCCCACACTCCACTGAACATGCCTACGCCCTTCCGTCCAGCCGAACCAGCAAATCACTGCCCACCAACACCAGCTCCAGCACCAATCCTGATTGGCACAAATTCCGAACCCTTCTCAACAGCCCCGCCCTGCTTGCTGCAGCAACACGCACTGCAACTGCGATCCAACTGACAACGCTCACACCCGCAAGGCACCACAGACAGGCCGCCTCTCCTCCAAAACCGATGGCCCACTCCTGGAATACAAACACAGCTTCTCATTTCAACGCATCTGAGTGCCTCCCTCCACACAACAGGAAACCACAACACAACCACACTGTGCAGCTGCGAAGACCTGCCTCGCACCCACAAGCTGCAAAGCGGCTGCAGGGCGGAACCATTCCAATTCTGTCGCCCAATGCGCCCCACTCACTAGCTGAAACCCAAAACGCCAAACAATCTTCCACGCACCTACACTGCCGCAAATCAACAACAACAACAAGTCACCAACCGCAAACAAATCACCCTCCTACTCCCACACTCCACTGAAAATGCCTACGCCCTTCCGTCCAGCCAAACCAGCAAATCACTGCCCACCAACACCAGCTCCAGCACGTATCCTAATTGTCACAAATTCCGAACCCTTCTCAACGGCTCCGCCCTGCTTGCTGCAGTACCAACACACACTGCAACTGCGATTCAACGGACAACGCTCATACCCGCAAGGCACCACAGACCGGCCACCTCTCCACCAAAACGGATAGTCCACTCCTGCAATACGAACAGACTTCCTCATATCCACGCATCTGAGTGCATCCCTCCACACAACAGGAAAGCACAACACAACCACACTGCGCAGCTGCGAAGACCTGCATCGCACCCACAAACGGCAAAGCGGCTGCAAGGCGGATCCATTCCACTTCTCTCGCCCAATGCGCCCCACTCACTAGCTAAAACCCAAGACGCTTAACTCCCCTCCACGCACCTACACAGCCGCAAATCAACAAGTCACCAACGGCAAACAAACCACCCTCCCACTCCCATTCGCCGCTGAACATCCATGCCTACGCCCTTCCGTCCAGCCAACCAGCACATCACTCCCCACCGACAGCTGCACCACGTATCCTAATTGTCACAAATTCCGAACCCTTCTCAACAGCCCCGCCCTGCTTGCTGCAGCACCAACACGCACTGCAACTGCGATTCAACGGACAACGGTCACACAGGCAACGCACCGCAGACCGGCCGCTTCTCCACCAAAACCTATGCCCCACTCCTGCGCTACAAACGCAGCTGAACATTTCCACGCTTTCGCAGACCCTTACACACACCAGTGAAGCACAATACAACAACACTGCACAGCTGCAAACGCCTGCCTTGCAAACCAAACGGCAAAGCGGCTGGAAAGCGAAGCCATTCCACTTCTCTCGCCCAATGCATGTTGCTCACCTCCTAAAATCCAAATCACCTAACACCCTTCCACGCACCTACACAGCCGCAAATCAACAAGTCACCAACGGCAAACAAATCACCCTCCCACTCCCACTCGCCGCTGAACATCCATGCCTACGCCCTTCCGTCCAGCCGAACCTGCAAATCACTGCCCACCAACACCAGCTCCAGCACGTACCCTGATGGCCACAAATTCCAAAGCCTTCTCAACAGCCCTGCCCTGCTTGCTGCAGCACCAACAGGACCTGCAACCGCGATTCAACTGACAACGCTCACACCCGCAAGGCACCACAGACCGGCCGCCTCTGCTCCAAAACCGATGGTCCACCCCGGCGCTACAAACACAGCTCCTCATAGGCACGCATTCGACGGCCCACACCGCACACCAACAAACCACAACACAGCCACACTGTGCAGCTGCGAAGGCCTGCCTCACGACTCAAACAGCAACGTGGCTGGAAAGCGAAGCCATTCCACTTCTCCAGCCCAATGCGCCCCACTCACTAGCTAAAACCCAAAAACGCCTAGCACCCTCCCACGCACCTACACAGACACAAATCAACAAGTCACCGACGGCAAACAAACCACCCTCCCACTCCCACTCCCCGCTGAACATCATGCCTACGCCCTTCCGTCCAGCCGGAACCAGCAAATCACTGCCCACCAACACCAGCTCCAGCACGTACACTGATGGTCACAAATTCCGAACCCTTCTCAACAGCTCCGCCCTGCTTGCTGCAGCACCAACACGCACTGCAACAGCGATTCAAATGACAACGCTCACACCCGCAAGGCACCACAGACCGGCCGCCTCTCCTCCAAAACATGTGCCCCACTCCTGCAATACAAACACACCTCCTCAATTCCACGCATCTGAGTGCCTCCCTCCACACAACAGGAAACCACAACACAACCACACTGTGCAGCTGCGGAAGGCTGCCGCACGACTCAAACGGCAAAGCAGTCCGAAAGCGACACCATTCCACTTCTCTCGCCCAATGCTCCGAACTCACTATCTAAAACCCAAAACGCCTAACACCCTTCCACCCACCTACACAGAAGCAAATCAACAAGTCACCGGCGGCAAACAAACCACCCTCCCACTCCCACTCCCCGCTGAACATCCATGCCTACGCCCTTCTGTCCAGCCGAACCAGCAAATCACTGCCCACCAACACAAGCTCCAGCATGTATCCTAATAGTCACAGATTCGGAAACCTTCTCAACAGCCCCGCCCTGCTTGTTGCAGCACCAACACGCACTGCAACAGCGATTCAACTGACAACAATCACACCCGCAAGCCACCACAGACCGGCCGCCTCTCCTCCAAAACCTATGCTCTACTCCGGCGCTACAAACACAGCTTCTCATTTGCACGTATCCAAGCATTCCATTCCACACACCAGTGAACCACAACACAATCACACTGCTCAGCTGTGAGGGCCTGCCTCACGATTCAAATGGCAAAGTGGCTGGAAAGCGAAGCCATTCCACTTCTCTCGCCCAATGCGCCCCACTCACATCCTAAACCTCAAAACGCTTAACTCCCTTCCACCCACCTACACAGCCGCAAATCAACAAGTCTCCAACGGCAAACAAACCACCCTCCTACTCCCACTCACCGCTGAACATCCAGGCCTACGCCCTTCCGCGAAATCGATGCAGCGGCTCACTGGCTGCCAACACTAGCTGCAGCACGTACACTGATGGTCACAAATTCCGAACCCTTCTCAACAGCCCCGCCCTGCTTGCTGCAGCACCAACACGCACTGCAACTGCGATCCAACTGACAACGCTTACATCCGCAAGGCACCACAGACCGGCCGCCTCTTCTCCCAATCCTATGCCCCTCTCCTGCGCTGCAAACGCAGCTGAACATTTCCACGCATCCTAGCAGCTCCTTCCACACACCAGTGAACCACAACACGACCACACTGCCCAGCTGCGAAGACCTGCCTCGAAAGCCCAACGCCAACGTTGCTGGAAAGCGAAGCTATTCCACTTCTCTCGTCCAATGTGCGCCACTCACATTCTAAAACCCATAATGCCAAACAATCTTCCACGCACCTACACAGCCGCAAAT
>NW_013652815.1:0-3608 GCF_000499385.1 Eimeria necatrix
AGAGTGTTTGTGTCTCTCACAGAAGAATGCGTAGCCGGAAGACGCGGTCTGGCATGTCTGGTTGGCAGAGTGTTTTATCTTTGTGTGATGTTAGGGATTCCCTGAATGGATCGTGCTTTTTGGTTTTCGCCGCACGTTGTAGTGGCCAATATATTTGCGCAGCAGATAATATATATTTGCGCAGCAGGTAATCTTTTGGGGCTGTTTCTGTATCGCTAATTAACAAAACCTGTTCGCAATCTTTAGTCACCACGTGGCTTTGCTGCAACTGCAGGTGAAGTGTTACAAGAATCATGGCTTCAGCGTGTCTCGTGGATCGGTCATGAGATGCAGCGGTTGCGGGGACTCAGAATTTGACGTTGCGCCTCGTCGAAATGTGGTCGGCTGCAGAGAGATGACGAGTAGGAAGGACTCGGGAGGGGCATGTGCTTGTTGGTTGGAGAGAATTTATGTTGGTTGACCGGGGGCCGTTGGTTGCATAGGCTTGTAACGCCGTTGATCCTGTTCAACTGCGCGCAACGATAGCGGTTGTTCTGGATAAAGTGTTTTCTGAAAATCCCGTTACGGCGTGGCAGCGTTTATTTCTATTGTGTGTGTAGGCTGAGGAATAGCGGCTGATGGCGGTTGCGTGGCTGTGTAGCTGCGGATTTTCTTGCGTTTTGGCAGTGGAAGGCAGCTGGGAAGTAGTTACAGGCAACACCTAGTAAGCGCTTCGGTGCGCAATCATTTAATGCGTTGGTGCAAGGCGCTCGCAGAACATGACTGGCGTAGTATGGATTGGTTAGGCAGCGATTGCGGAATTGTTTAGTCGTTAGGTCTGTCACCGAGGCTCGAGCTTTATCACCATGTGGCTGCATAAGTCAGACATTGCAGAACGTAAATAGCGTTGCACAGAGTTGCAGGATTGATGTGAATTGGCTAAACTAGCACCTGTTGCGACTTGGTGCATCGTGTTTCATGCGGCGTATGCGCCAATGTTTGATACAGTGGCGGGTCTATTTTGCCCAGGTGTGGTACCAGTTTGACGCCTTCAGAGCGTAAGCTATTGTAGACATACAAGGAATCAGCTTGTCGCGGATCGTATGGTTTGTAGTTTGTCTGGTCACATGGCACGCTTTACTCTTTACGGCTTCACGGAGGAACATCTGGGCTTGAGTATCTTGATTAATATTACACTTTGTGGAGGGTGTTTCTGCGACATTTACTCTCCGAATTTGGGCAGCTGGGACGTTTTCGAGTCGGAGGATATGTGTGCGTTGTGCCAGAATTGGTCGATGCGTCACAAACAAAGCCTTGTACTGCGTTAATAGTTGGTAGGTTGACTGGCTTTTGAGTCATCTTCTGAATTGAGAATTTGTTCGTTCGTTTGCGAATATCGGGAGCGCCGTCAACTCTTTTGCAGAGTTGTTGCGTGTGAATGAAGGTGTGTTTGTAGGTGGAGCATGAGAGCTGGGAATTGGGCTGCTGGAATGCAGCATGTGTGAACGACGTTTGCCACTAAGCTATATAGGTCGCATGGAACTGCTGCGGTAAAGAGTCGCACTTGAGAATGTTTGTGAAGGCATTGTGCGTGCTGAGGCTTGTATTGTATTTGTTGGGAGGTGTTTCGTTGAAACTGCCTGCGCGAACTCGTCATGAGCTGTAATAGGTTCACCAACCTAGCAAAACGTAATAATATGTTGTTCAACGTTTATGGCTGTAACAAGAAGAGTGAATTCGATTATGGGCTTGAGAATGCGGTATTCGTGTTTGTCGTTGCACACCATGGTGACACCTTTTGCTGTTTTGTGTTGTTTCTGTTGCGGATGCGGTCTCTGTGTAAGGCTTCGTTACAGCTATTTTTGTGGTCTGTGCAGAAAGGCATAGCGATGTAGGTAGCACTGTCGTCAGTGCAGGTTAACTGTTTTGAATGCGTGACATGTAAAGCGTGATTCTCATCAAAGTGTTTTGTGTACAGCATGTACCATATTGGGAGTGAGAAGATATTGATCGTTGAAAATTTAAGACTGCGGCAAGGGGTTCGCGATTGGTCGCATGCTGAATGACATTCTTTTTGAGCTGCACGCAGCAGGTGGTTTTATGTGCAGGTGACACCAGTGTCGTTGTGTTTGCCATGCCACGCAACCAATTTTGATGTAGTTTTCTTTTGAGGGTTTGTCGCAGCGAGGCGCGTAATCTTTGCAAAGTGATGTAGCGCTTCTGACGGCGATGACGAGACTGCTGTGTTTTTGGCTTTTGGATCACGCAAAATGGAACACAGGCAGTATGTGGTTATTAGCGAGACACCGTGTTGCGTGGCGCTCACGGAAATCGCCCAGTTGCAATTGACCGCAGTTGAGGGACTTCCTTCGCAGTCTCTTGATAAAATTCCAAACCAGCTTGGCGATGTGCAAATGCCGCTTTGCCGGACGGTGTATTTTTTGTTGTCTCTTGCAGGTTAATCATGCTGTTGAAGGCTAGTTACGAAGGACTTAGCGAATCGCAGTCTGGATTAGTATGTGTTGCTGCTTCCTATCGTTAGGCGCTGGCACAATAGTGGCGCTCGGAGTGTTCTTTTGCGGTGACTTTTGCAACGGTATTCGACAGGACTTCGAGGTTGGTGTGTGGGGAGCGTGATTCCGTTGAAGCATCGATTCTGTGTGCACGCGCCGGGCAGTCGCATGGGAGACGAGCGCTGGGGCGTGAGCCGACCGCGGCAGATGCTCCTTGAGCTTGATTCAAACAACGTATCTCGCAAAGTGTACATTTGTCGTTGCGTGTAATTGATACGCACGATTTAGGAGCAGTGGCGATCATCATGTGTGTGCTCAACGTGTGTGGGCGTCTTGCGCTGGTTGTGAGGAGCACATAAACTGCTGCCAAATCGGTGGTGAGTTTCGTTGGGCAAAGAGGGCAGTCAAATGTTTTTGTGCGTATTCGGTTTGTTAGTGTGAACTGCACTGCGTGGAGCTTGAGAATCGGGCTGATGTCAATGTGCAGGTGCAGAGTTTGTTCGCAAGCTGGTTGCGTGTGAGGTCGTTGGAGGTTGGCGTGACGCGACATGAGAGTCTCTTCTAATCGCAGTTGAGCTTCTACCAAGAAGTGTGCGGCGTTTTAGCGAGTGTTTTTGACGCTTGCAGGGTGTTCGCGGTAGAGACGTTTGACTGTTGGCTCGACGATGTTTTGTCAGGGCTGTTCGGGTTGGTTATTGGAGCTCAGGACACCAGAGACGTGTCGGGTGCATGCTGTATTGAGTGTTTGTGTCTCTCACAGAAGAATGCGTAGCCGGAAGACGCGGTCTGGCATGTCTGGCTGGCAGAGTGTTTTATCTTTGTGTGATGTTGGGAATTCGCTGAATGGATCGTGCTTTTTGCTTTTCGCCGCACGTTGTAGTGGCCAATATATTTGCGCAGCAGATAATCTTTTGGGGCTGTTTCTGTATCGCTAATTAACAAATCTGTTTACAATCTTCAGTCGCCGCGTGGCTTTGCTGCAACTGCAGGTGAAGTGTTACAAGAATCATGGCTTCAGCGTGTCTCGTGGATCGGTCATGGGATGCAGCGGTTGCGGCGACTCAGAATTTGACGTTGCGCCGCGTCGAAATGTGGTCGGCTGCAGAGAGATGACGA
>NW_013652816.1:0-3450 GCF_000499385.1 Eimeria necatrix
ATGCCGGCATAATGCCACGTACGTCAGTGCATTGTGAGACCTTGCACGCTGGCCCGCATTACCACGCGTGCAAACATGCTGCCATCAGAAGGCGCCACAATGGCTGCATCAATTTCACAACATTGAATCGTTCCCTGTCTGTTGCACACTTAGCCCGTGCAGTTACTCAACAAGGGCGCAGTCTGAATTTCCCGTGGTGCTACTCCTTTTCTTTAGGTCGTTTGAAACTACAAGACACAGTAAAAAATAAATATACACAAAAAGGTACGCTTTCAAAAAGCGTTGCTTGACTGCACGGCTTTTGCGTCACCCACGCGGATCATTCACGGATTGTGAAGGAAAACTGCCATCGGCCCCAAAGTCAACCGACACCTCCCTCGGCTTCACACTCGCTCTTCTCCAAACGCCAGTTTCAAAGCGCTTGACGCGATTCGGGCTTTGTGAGCCCGCTGTGGTTGTCTGCGAGCTGGAAGACCTTGTCAGGAAGGCTTGATGCGAAATTCATGCCATTCCTGGAAGATGTGAGAATGCTCACTTGTGGTGCCGTTGCCAAGATTTGTGTTGACAGAAACTTCGCTTCTGTGAGTTGCGTGTGGCTCAGCAAGTATGTATAACTCTAGCCCTAACGCGCTTATGCACCGAAAAGAAATTTGCGCAGTGCGTTCGACGCGCAGCGGGACTGCAAAAGTGTGGGCCCAATTTTCGTATGGCACTGCGGAACAGCTCACGTTGGCAAGATGGCTTCGACATGATACATATGTTTTGAGCAATCAAAGCGTAGCAGCCCGTGATGCGTTTATTGCCGTGAGCGTTAGAGATACGGACGTACATGGATGGTGATATGCCCACAGAAGCGAGGCGTTCACTGCGTCAGCATAGGACATGCGGGTCATGCGTTTTATGGGAGACCCCGAGCACGGACCAGGGCAAAGTCGACTTTTCCGCACTTTAGTGTGTTTTTAATGATTTAGTATTTTGTGGTGCAGGATGTGCGAGGTTTAGAAGGGCTAAAGGAAAATGCTTGTATTTGCGTCCTTCGCGGAGACTGTCTTTTTTTCACAGTGCTGCGTTTGATGTAATTCCTCTGGGGAAGCGCCGTTTGGGGTCCAATCTGGAGATTGGGATGCCGGTTATCTTACCTGTGCTGTGTGGATTCAGGTTTGACGAAGCGGAATATTGGACTAGCTCACATCTGTGGAGTGCTCTGCTTCTTTGAGTGCTGCTAAAGACGAGCTAATTTCGGAGCATTGGAGTATCATTTGCGAATAACTCCCTGATTTTCTGCCGAGCTTGTGCGAATGTGTTTTCATCATAACGGAGTGCTTAGCCGAATGATTCGCACTCCTAGTACCATGAGTTGTTTGCATACACGCACAATGCTTAATGTAATTTTTCCCCCCACCGTAACGTCCTACCATCAAAAGGTGTCCTGCGTGTCTGCCATACTCCAATATGTCGGAACTCGCGCTACTGTCAGTGCAGCTTGAATACCTGTTGCAGGATTATGCAGCTGTTGCAACCAAGGTGTTGCGTGGCGCATTTTCTGCCTCTCCCTGGCATATTAGTCTGAGGATCGGATGGTACGCGCTTTGCGCCTTCAGATAGATTGCTTCTCCATTGGCATTGTCTGCACAGATGCAGCTTCAGGGCTCTTTAAGTAAACTGATTCTTGTGGAGGGCGATTCTCATATATACTTGCGCGACATTAATTGCCTATCAGAAGCTGTATCTTCATCATTCCCGTTTCAGCCTCCAAAAAGAACATTGTCAAAGCAGGCTAGCGTGGAGGGAAATCCCCCACATCGATGGATAATTTCGAGATTCAACGTCATATAAATATGATGCGATTGCGATGTTTCCGTAATATGGCATGTGTGGCGTGCAGTGACTGCCCTGTCCTGTAAGGCAACTTTGATTCACACTATGCTGTGTGCTAAACAAATTTTCCAGTTACAATTTGGATCCTCAGTGGTCTAGGTGACTTAGGGATGCACGTGATGTCTATGTCTCTGCTTCGTGCTTGGCCAGGGAATGAACTGTTGTTTTTCTTCCTGGTTGCAATTGCCTTCAATAATGCTACGCCTATTTTCAATTTCCTTCCGACAGAGTTGCGTATATTGTGCCTTGTCCTTGTTATTTCCTTCTGTTTTGTGCGTTTGGGCAATGTTTTTGGCAAAAACGGAGCTAGCAGAAGTAAATAATGTTTTGGTGCCTTCTGACACATAACAGTGAAAGCAAATAGGTAATTCATTCGTACGCAATTCCTAACCTTGCGGGTGTACGGCAGAATTGCATCTCCAGCTTTTAGGCATCAATCGCGCACATGGTAACAGTTGTAAGCTGTCGTTTCGACATGCATTCGCAGCTCCACGTTGTGGTCAGAGTCCGCAGGTTTGTCGTGCCTTGGCCTTGGCATCTACGAAAACTTTCTCTTTTGCAGAACAGCCATTGATTTAAAGTTGCTGGTTCTTGCAGGGTATTGCTGTGCGGTCTTCCGTGGCATTTCCCAAATTGTAATACACATGCTAGCCCGACAATTTTTTCTGCAAGCAGCACTTTGCTACTGGCGCATACTATACGTTTAAGGAGCGCAATGTACCACAGCTTCCTGAGCTTGTGGATAGAGCTTCTTCCGGCTGGCAAGCCCCCACAGCAGACCAATTGTTTCAGGCTTTTTTTCACTGTCTAAGCGCAACGAGCTTAGGCGCGTGCTATGTTTACCGATTCAGTGAACTGATTAGAGCATTAGCACAACCATTTTTGCAGTTTTGCTTCGTTTACAGTCATTACGCGTATAATAGGGACAACGTCTAATAGGGACGTCTAATAAAACACTGCTTCATAGTTGCGAGCCTCTGCGCCCTAAACAGAATCGAGAGTTTGGTGGAGTGTATGGACCAGATGCCACTCAGCCGACACTGCGTCACTCAAGACAGTGGAGTTGACGCGGTATGCGAATAGGCAATGCCTCAGAATTTTGCATAGTCATTCTACCGTGAACATGTGGACGACAATCTGTTGTTTTCCAGAAGGTATGTAATTCCGTAGTGGAGTACGTAATGCGCATTGCCCCCTCATTTATTCTCGCTACATGCGCAGTGATGTTGAGGAATCAATTCTTGTCCAATTCTTTATTGTAAGACAGCAGCAAGAAACCAAGTACGATTTCAATCATCCCATATAGCATTGGGTGTCAAAGCGCCTCAATGGCAAAAGTAACCGTCCGCTGCACGCTGCTTTGCGAGTAATGTTCACGTGGTTCACCGATGCTGCTGAATGTAGAGAAGTTGATGCTTTAACGCATATCTGCATGTCTGTCTGTACTGCAAAGGGCGTGCGAATTTGATCACGCTTAGTCACTGCACGCCGTGATGCTCGCGGGCGCTAGCTATAACCAGAACCAAGAGTGCTACATGGCCCGGTTAGGATGGCCCTGATACTTGCAAGCTT
>NW_013652817.1:0-3944 GCF_000499385.1 Eimeria necatrix
TGGATGGCGTTTCACGGCAACCAGCAGAACGCGTAGTTCAGTCGCTGGAGAGCTGTTTGTGCGGAATCCGTAGCTACTTGTCGCATAGGCGTCTGTAGAGGTATGCAGCCGTGAGTCGTCTGCAGCGTGAAGCGTGAATGCGTTTGGGTTGGGATATGGTTATGAGTGTGTGCTTGCCTGTGACTAAGCAGAAGGTGGGTTTTTTGGAACGATGCGCTGCGGGTGCCTGGATGAGAGGATGAGGCATCGAGGACGTTAGCCTGGGCGCCTGACGTTTTTGATGGCAATGAGGTATTTTGGGATTGGTCGGGCCCGATGAACGGCAGATCAGTTGAAGTCTGTCACGCGCTCACAGCGCGGTCGGGCAGATGTTGTGAGCATGCGAGAGTTTGTGCTTTTTGCTTCATAAGAGAATCACGGGGATTTTATCACGATCTCAGATCTCATGAAGCTGGGGTCGCGTCCAGCGTGCTTCGTTCCTTTGGCGTTTCTGAGGTTAGACTCGTTGCCGTACAGCTTGACTGACGGTTCTTCATAAGTGAATCACGGGGATTTTATCACGATCTCAGATCTCATGAAGCTGGGGTCGCGTCCAGCGTGCTTCGTTCCTTTGGCGTTTCTGAGGTTAGACTCGTTGCCGTACAGCTTGACTGACGGTTTGGCTGGAGCTTAGGGTGGATAGGAGAATCTGTGGGGGAATGTCAGTTTTCTGAGCGTGCGGAGATCGAGGCTCGAGTTGATAGTGTGAGGCTTGTGCGGAAATGCTTGAAATGGTGGATAGGTCTGCAAAAGGGTGCCCGACGTGGAAAAATATTTAAAGCACACACCGAGCCATGTATGGAGCAAGGTTGTGGCAGCGGCCGGCACACAATGCTGGCTTTGCCGCGCAGGCAGCAGCGCTCCTGGTGGCGAGAAATATATTAAATTTTGCATTCCTTGTCGGAAGAGTTCGTGTTTTGGCGTGGCTTGATTAGGCCTTTTGATGAGTGGGAAAGTGATCACCCACGTCGCTATTGCACAGTTCGTCCGGATTGGAGGTGTGGTATTGACGCCGCGAAGTTGGACGCAAATTCTGTATCGGGTTTGGCGTGTTTCGTAGCCAGCGCGTCGCGGTTTTGCATATGGAAGCTGTAATTATGAGGCTAAACGCGGGTGCTTTCCAAGGCTACGGAGTGTCTTGCTGTTTTCTCCGTCTCGCAACTTCAGTTTTGTCGCAGGCGGTAGTGAAAGCGCGCTTTCACGGAGTAAATGCATATGCTTCATTTGTTCACTTAAAGCGCACTTTGCTGCCTTGCTATAGTGTGGTTCGTTTTCTCAAAGAATGCTTCAACAACATGAGCGCTGACTGCTTCTTCAATGTCCACGCTTGAAAGTTGTCGTTCACGCGCTTGCTTTCTTTGCATGCTTATCCTTCGGCCCCTGCCTGCTTCTTAATTAGTTTGTAGGCTTTTTCACCCATATGGTGAGGGAGTTGCAGATACTCAAGACAGAACTGCGTTTGTGGTTTGATGCGTCAGTTGCAGCACCCTGCAGAGAACGCTGTAGAAGTTGAATGACCGCAACATGTGTTCGGCGCTGTTGGTCAATGGAGAGACTTTTGTGCAGAGTCCACAATTGCAGTTTGCGCAGACGTTCGTAAAAGTCTGGAAACCACACTCGTCTGCAGCGCAGGCTGCCACGTTTCGGTGATAGATGCGTTTGTAGACGTTCTGAGAGGGCTTGCTGGAAACAGGAAGTGCGTTGTGTCTGGCGAAGCTCTCTGAGTGCACCGGCAAGGCCTCGATGACTGTAGGGATGACACATGGCATTCGATGAGTAGGCTATTTTGGAGTTGTTTAGTATCGTTCTGATAGGAACCAAATTAGTTGAGGGTTGCCACACTTTGGCAACGATGTTGGGCAGGCGTTACGCACAGATAAGCGCTTGTGTATTTGCCTTGTGGCACGACTGCGGAAGCTCTAATGCCTCCGCAAACGGCGTCTTCCCAAGCCGAGAACGCGTTGAATGTGGTCCACAGTTTTGTGAGACTGCACAATTTTATCTTTGAAGGGCGGATGAAGATTAATGGTGGGGTGGGGTACGTGGCCGCTTTTGAAGCGCCTCATTCCTCAGTGTACAAAGATAAAGGCTGACGCAGACCGTTGAAAGGTGGCTCTGGATTTCTTTAAATTATACGCTGCCATATAAGGGCATGCAAAGATGGAGGATGCCGAGACATGCGCGCACCAAGGCTACGGCTGCCGCCGACGCAAAACCTGTACGTTTCGCCGCAGGCAAACCTGGCGTGTGCACAGGCTACATGGAAAACTTGCAGTTGTGTAGGTAATACATTATGCGCGATTCTTGTGTCTTATTCCCATAACCGCAAGATATCCATGTAGCCTATGCACAGACCAGGTCTTTTCCAGCGAACAGGCCAGGTTGAGCGCCGGCGCCTCCCAGAATGGCTTGTTGTGATTTGGCTCTGGCCATCAATAGGAGAAGTGCAGGGTTTTGTCTGACATTGCACCTCCCAAGTGAGTGTTTGACGCCGTTGCGGCAAACGGATTATGGGTATGGCTCAGTGTGTTTCGGTGTAGCTTGTGAGCCTTTGCAGCTGCGTGACTCAGCTAAATACAGGGTACCTAAAGGGATCGCGTGACATCTTGGTGACTCCTCATTCAAGGAAGAAGTATTAAATGTATGAAATAGAGACGTATTCACACAACGCCCGCAGAGCCTATGGGCAACTTCTGGCCTGCAGAATGACTTTTGTGCAGAGTTTGTGTCTGCTATTCGCGCAGGCGTCTGTAGAGCTATGCTACAGCCTATACAGCATGAGCCATGAAGTTGCATGGGTGTGATCTGGTTTTAGGTATATGCATGAGCTCGATCAAAACAGCAAGTGCGTTGTCTCCCCGACAGCGCTGCGAGTGTGGGAAGTGAGACAGTGAAGTGCTGAGGCGCCCAGAGTATTCGCTTTTGCACCTGTCACTCGACGTTAGGGATATGTTTTTGAATTAGCAACACTAATGCCTGATGCGCGCCGAATAACAAGGCCGTTTCCATAAACTGGCAACAACGCCGAAAAGCAGTTTTGCGGAGGAGCGTGTCTGTCCCCTTTGTTTTATGACACAAGCACAAAACCAACGAGCGTCTGGCTGTACGTGGCTGTCGATTGGCTAAGCGCAAATGGATGAGTCTAGATACGGCAGTCTGCGGTTTGTACGGAAATGCTTGAAATGGTGGATAGGTCTGCAAAAGGGTGCCCGACGTGCGAAAATATGTAAGGTACACACCGAACCATATATGCAGCAAGGTTGTGGCAGCGGCGGGCACACAATGCTGGCTTTGCCGCGCAGGCAGCAGCGCGCCTGGTGGCGAGAAATATATGTAAATTGTGCATTTACTGTCGGAACAGTTCGTGTTTTGGCGTTTCGTAGCCAGCGCATCGCGGTTTTGCATATGGAAGCTGTAATTATGCGGCTAAACGCGGGTGCTTTCCAAGGCTACGCGGTGGCTTGCTGTTTTCTGCGTTTGGGAACGACAGTTGGGTTTGAATGGCGCTCCGGCACGACCACGAATGCGTCTTCGTTGGTTGTGGTCTGCATGGAATGCGGCATGCAAAATACGCGACTAGAGTTCGAGCAGGCGTGAGTAGAGCTACGCTGGAACCGCTGTTGTGCAGAATGAAGTGTGCGCTTGCGTGGTTTGCATGTGTTTGTCGGGGCCTGGAATGCATGAGCTTGGAAAAGGAAGTGCGCTGCGCTGCTTATATACAGATGAGACATTGTGTAGAGATGCAAAGTTGATGAGGATTGCCTCAGCGTCTGGCATTCGGTGGCAGTGGTGTGTTTTGGAAATGGTAAGAGACGTGTTGGAAGGGCGTAGAGTTCATTGACGGTTCATGTAAGCTATTGGCGACATTGCAGACGCTGTAGATCCGCGGGAAACTACGTTTACAA
>NW_013652818.1:0-3650 GCF_000499385.1 Eimeria necatrix
CTTGAGAAAGTGAAATAATTAGTGCAGAAAGGACTGTACTGGCTCTTGTACTAACGTCCGTATGACTGGGAGCGCGTTTAGCTTGTAGAAAATCATATGCATTGTCTTGAGGCGCAGAACAGTCGCAGGTGTTTTTGTAGGCCTCCGTTGGCCTCGTGGCATTGTGACTCGTGAAATGACTGTTTTGTGTTGACTGACGCAGCTCGTGCGTCCCTGCGTTCCTATGTCGTAATGCCGTGAACAACACTTGGAGGCACTGCAGTGTCTTGCAAATACTTGCGCTGACTGCTGGTGCATATTGATTCCAGCGCTATGCGTCTTGCTATCCTTCATGCTGGCGAGCAAGCACATGTTCAAAAGGGGAATTTTCCTGGTGATCCTCTTGTTTCCCTGCATATTATTGAGCTGTCAACAAAAGAGTCGGACTGCTAGGCTTCTCTACATTGTAGCAAGGAAAAGAGTGTCACCTAGATGGTGCTACTGTGAACAGAGAAGGAAGTCGTTAATCTTTGGACGGATGCGCATCCGCGTATGTTGTTGAAGCTGCCAAGAGAAGTTGCGCTGAAGACGAGGCGCAACAAATCCTTCTGCTTACTTGGCACCGCGACATAGAGTGATTACTAAAGTATCTGATGCATGCATGTGATATGCGCAGCGGCGTATGATGACATGTTCTCTGGCTCTCGCGTGTTCTTTGATTGCGCTGTGGCAGTAGTGACGGAGGTTGGATCGTGCCTACATTGTCGGTCCTCGTTTCTTGGTAGGTGTCATGTTAAATTGCACATCGTTGGGATGCGCCGAAGGTAGTCGACATGTCGGGCTGGGGGAAACTTGCAAAGCAAAGCTTGAGGTATTGACAGCTTAATTCTGCGGGTCTCACACCAATACTTTGAGCCTCAACAGAGCGAATTCCAATCAGCTGGACCACGCATTTGAACAGCCCCGCTTGTGTGTGTCGTAATCTAGGCGGAGCTGATCCCACCCATAGCCGCGAAAAGCAGTGCGCCGGACAGCTCGTGCGTCACATGCCGAGGCATACATGCGCGTAACGCCGTTACCGCCGCAATGAAGAGCCTTAAAACAGGGTGTTGAATTGAACAGTTTGGTTTCAGATTTAATCTAAAACATGTAGAGGTGTCCTGTCTTGACGAGCACTATATGCATCACGACAATGCATACCAATGCTGCCGACGAAGGCTACAGTGCGTGTGCACACTGAAGGACGGCCAGAATGCATTTAGCATTTCCTGCTTCTTGAATGCAGTTGCACGCGCTCTGCGGATATCATCAAAAACATTTTGGACTCCGCCCATTTTCGAACAGCAGTTCCACGCTCAGTTTTTGTTCTGGACGAACGTCAGAATCTGTTATTGGCATTGATTGTTGGCCTCGGCTATGCCTGAGCTGCAGCGCGTGAAGGAAAACAGAAAGGTTAGCTCATAGAAAAGCCGTTACTCTTAATGGCCCACTGTAAGCTGAGGTGTCGGCAGTCCGTCTTCTAGGTAGCGCCATCCTGCTTACTTTGTGTCGAATGTTGTTGCGCACGTTGTGGGTTGCTGCGCTGGCTTCAAACAAGGGGCTTTGTGGCGCAAAAGCAAAAAGGACCTGATTTGTTGCAGTCTTGAAGGCAAGACGTTTTGTGAGACCGTGGTTGGTGTTTTGACGAAATCAAGGAAGTACGCTTGACGAAAAATTCGAACATAGCACAGCCGGAAAAGCAATTCTGTTTCGTCAGAGGCTTCACGTGTAGTAGTCCGTCTACAGGAGTACTGGTTGAAATCATGGATTTCGCGTGATACAGTATCTTGACGCAACGCCATATGGTGTGGATGCCCCTTTTTTCACGGTGTTGAAGTCCATAGCTCACCCGCTGGCACATTTATTTAGAGGTCCCTGTAGACGTGCTGACTGGCGGAAAGAACGTTGTTGGGTTTAAGCACGATAGGCGTGTGCCTACCGTGTTGAAACAATGGTTCACATATCTGCGTCTAGTTATGCAAAGCGCTCAAAGGTTTTAAACACCCTCGAGTTGCCGAGATCTAGAAAGAGCACATAACATCTACATCAGAATGTAAGCATTATCTTTGAATGGCTCCGAGTGGCGCGTGCTATTAGCACGCGCCACTCGTCATTCAAAGATTCGGCGTTCACAGGCAGTGAGCTTCATGCTGTAAGCCCGCAGAAATAAAGCTTATCCGGGAAGCAGAAAATGCTATCATATCCGTTGTGTCGCGAAGCTGTATTGAGGTCCAGAATGGGAATGCCAAAGACAGATCCTTTGGCGCAAACGCAGAAATCACGAAACTCTTCTCATGCTGGCCTCTAAAACCAGGCCCACGATAAAAGCTGAGCCTGCCCACTCTGAAAACAATGATGCGTCCATTGTGCAATCCTGCCAGTTTTTTGGCACACGCACATTTGTTCCGTGCGTTTTATGTTGAGGACTCATGTCTCTGTTACGCCAGTAACATACAGAACTTGACATCAGATGCCAAACGGTGCAATTGCGGAGATTAGATGCATAAGCAAGTTATGGTATTCATTCCGTAGTCCGCTGGTGTCCAAATCCTCGGTCAGCGCAGTGCAGCCTTGCCTGGTTCATGATGCTGTATTACTTTCAGTGTGCGAACAAGCCGCCTTCGTAACTTCTGACCATTCACGCTCCTTAGGTGCTGAACGGCGTTCCCTTTGACGCTTTGAAAGCCAGAATGTGCCGTTTGGCATGTTGTGCGCACTACGAGGCGCTTGGAGTGTGTGTGCTGCTCAGTGATTGGCATGCGTGCAATGCCCGCGTGCATCGTTTCGCGAGTTGGACAAATATTAACCTACGTGCTCTTGATTCCAGCTCGCCTAATATGTATTTCATATTTAAACAGTCAGTGTGTCGAATTCGATGGAACGGTTGGCATCCATAAGACAAACGAGGCAAAGTATAAGACTTGCTTGAACCATTGATCCTTAGGTAATGCAGAGCAGATATGCGAACCGTCCATCTCCCTTCAGCAGGCATATGCTGAACGTTTCCATTATTCACTGAGCATAACACCAACAGTGCCTCTGCCTAATGCCCACAATTTAGTGGCTTGTGTTTTTTCACCTTTTCAGACCAAAATCTGCAAGCACAACCCAGAACGTGCGTTTATTCAAAAAGGGTCGGAAAATGTTTTGAGAAGGCGTCGTTCAAGCCTACAGCCTGTCTCCTTTTGAACAAACACGACGTTCCTTGATTGATCTTGTGTTCCTAATCGAATGGCATCACTACAGTGATGTCTAAAGTCTTGGGAAACTTGACAATAAAAGGCGCATGTGTGGGATAGCTGCTCCACTTTCCTACTTACGTCAAGCGTAGCAGCAACATCGAGCTTGACCAAGCTGACTAGTGACACTTGCTGTCTTGCAAGGCGCGACTCATTTGCACCGCACATCCCACGTTCGTGTTCGTGTCGCCGGAATTCTATGACGAGTTCTTCAACGCAGAATCCTGGTTGATGGCATGACAATCAGTCGAACAAAAAGAAGCTAGCGCGCGGCATAGTTTCGTGGATGCTTTGTTTGCGAACGCTACTATTTCCGCGTGAAGCCGTGTGTTTCTGGAAATCCGGTGCAAACGCGGAATGCGTCTCGGTACAAGCAGCAGTCACAATTTCATG
>NW_013652819.1:0-3324 GCF_000499385.1 Eimeria necatrix
CAGAGTTTAATCTTCAGCCTTCCACCTTTAGGGTTTAGGGTTTAGGGTTTAGGGTTTAGGGTTTAGCGTTCAGGGCTTCGACTTCATTCTTCACGTCCCACGGCGTCACTCCTAGGGTTTAGGGTTTACGGACTACCTGCTGCGGGGAAGGGTGTAAAGGCTTTAAGTATCAGTGATTTGATATTCAGGACAAGACCCTAGGGTTTAGGGTTTAGGGTTTAGGGTTTAGGGTTTAGGGTTTGCCTGTCGGAGCAGTTCGTCGAAGCACTGTGCGAACAGTTCTTCGCGGACTCTGCAGACTCCGAACTGCTTGGCCTTGAGGCTTTTTAGTCTCCTTTCGAGTTCTTCTTCCAACTCCAAAATGTCTCCTTTTGTCCCCGGCTGAGTGGAGACACTTTGGGCCCAAACTTGGCCGCCTTCGCTCCACTCTCTTGGGGGGAGGATCGAGTTTAGGAGGTCTTCGGTGCTCCCCACAACTCGATCCCGATCCCGATCCCGATCCCGATCCCGATCCCGATCCCGGCCTGCGCGGGGGCCGCGGCAGGCCACGCGGGAGGGGCTGTAGCGCAGCAGCGACGGCTGCATTCTCCTGCTGCTGCTGCTGCTGCTGCTGCTGCTGCTGCGGGGAGAAGGCGGGTTTGGGGGGCAGGCGGTTTGCTGCTGCTGCTGCTTGGCAGTGGCGGGGAGTCGGGTTTGCTGCTGCTGCTGCTGCTGCTGGTCGGGAGCGTGCTGCAGCAGCAGCAGCAGCAGCAGCGCAGCTACAGACAACGACGCAGCAACAGCTGCAGCAGCAACAGCAGCAGCTGCTGCAGCAGCAGCCAAGCAGCAGCAGCTGCCGCTGCTTCACTTGCTGCTGCAGAAGCCCAAGGCTCCTCCAGCCACTCCTGCGCCCGACTGTGCTGCCCAGCAGCGCAGCAGCAGCAGCAGCAGCAGCAGCAGCACCAGCAGCAGCAGCAGCAGCAGCAGTGGCAAGGAAAGAGACGCAAATAATAAGAAAAAAGACTTTTTCCTTTTTGATTTTTAAATATTTAAAATTAGTTTTTCACGGCGTCTCAACGTCTGCTGGCTGCTTCAGGAGGTGACCTTGAGACCCAAACCCTAAACCCTAAACCCTAAACCCTAAACCCTAAACACTGAATCGTGGCGTCTCGTCCCAAGCCCAGGATCAGCAGCGAATAAAAGAATGCTTTTAACAAAAATTTTCAAGTTTTCGAGGCCGGCAGCAAGGCTGCAAACCCTAAGCCCTAAACCCTAAACCCTAAACCCTAAACCCTAGCCAGGTCCCGCCTCGCAGCGGCGCTGCAGCGGCTTCCCGCGCAGTTGCTGCAGATGCAGAGTGGGTCTTTGTTTAGAAAGCAAGCTGCAAAAGAAAAGCTTTGGGGCCAAACCCTAAACCCTAAACCCTAAACCCTAAACCCTAAACCCTAAACCCTAAACCCTAAACCCTAGCCCGGCTTGCCTGCTTCTGTGGCTGGGGAGAGAAGTGACCCCGCGTCCCTTTTCCGCCGTTTGGCGTTTTGCGTTTTTTATTTTAAATTAATTTCCAAAATAAATCTGTTAGGGTTTATCAGCAGAAAAGCAAAAGGAGACAATAAAGACACAGCGCCCCAAACGATCCCGATCCCGATCCCGATCCCGATCCCGATCCCACTGTCTCCTTTTCCAGAGCGTCTGTGGAGTCCCCGGGGCCATCCCGGCCCTGTTTCCGGGCTCCGCGCAGCGCCGGCCCGCGCCCCCCAAACCCTAAACCCTAAACCCTAAACCCTAAACCCTAAACCCTAGAATGGCGCCTCCCGCGACTGCGGAGCAGGTGCAGTGTTTGCTGCAGAAGTGTGGGGCCGCGGGCGTTAGTGTGTACGAACACCTCACCGACTTAGTCGCTGCTTTAATAGCGCAGCAGCCCGAAGACCCTTACGAGGCTTTCGAGAGAATTTCCGAGTCTTTGAAGGTCCTAAGGGGGACTAAGCAGTCCCGGGGGGCCCCCAGTACCCTGGGGGCCCCCCCCCTGGGGGCCCCCCCCCTGGGGGCCCCCAGTACCCTGGGGGCCCCCCCCGCGGGGGGCCCCGCGGCCCCTGGGGGGCCCCCCGCGCAGGGGCCCGCTGCCCCGGGGGCGCCAGCCCAGGGGGGCCCCCCCGAAGCGGGGGGCCCCCCTGGGGGCCCCCCGGGGGCCCCCCCGGGGGCCCCTGCGGGGGGCCCCCCGGGGGGCCCCCAGGGGCCCCCCGGGCCCTCTGAGGAGTGGCTGAAAGCGACGCGGCGGCTGCTGCAAACTGCAGACCCTCGGAAGGAGACAGAGTTGAACTTGGAGTTTGAAAACTTCGAAGAAACCAACAGACTGCTGAACTGGGGGGGAAAAGGGTTTGCTGCAGCAGAGGCTTTTCGAATAAGTTGTGCGCTGCGGAGACTGGCGGAGACAGTCCCTGGAGTGGTGTTTTGCAGGTTTTGGGGGAAGTTGTTGGGGACAGAAGGGGACTATATAGTGGCGGAGACCAAGCTGCTGCAGCAGCAGCAGCAGCAGCAGCAGCAGCAGCAGCAGCAGCAGCAGGAGGAGGCGATGGACCCGCGCGGCAGCGGCAGCAACAGCTACAGCTACTTCGTGCTGCAGGGCGACAGCAGCAGCAGCTGGGTGCTGCTGCCGGATGTGCTGCCGAGCCAAATTGCTGCAGCAAAGCAAATCAAAAAGCTGCTGAGTGGAGACCTGGACAGACCAGTGGTCTCTTTTCCCTTTTTCCCGGGAAGAGAGAGACACTACTTGCGGGCCCCGAGGAGGAGGAGGACTCCGAGGGGCCCCTGCTGCTGCAGCAGCAGCAGCAGCAGCAGCAGCAGCAGCAGCAGCAGCGGCGGCTGCGCGAGGAAGACCCCGTGCTGCCGCTGACGCGGGGGCCCCTCGAGGACCCCCCAGTACCCTCGGGGGGCCCCGCGTGGGCCCCCAGACTCGTCGGAGACACTTGCTGCCCCCGAGGAGGAGGAGGACTCCGAGGGGCCCCTGCTGCTGCTGTTGCAGTGCTGCGCAGCAGAAGCTGGCCGGGGGCCCTCGCAGTGGCCAGCAGCAGGGCCTTCGCCTGCGCCTACTGCGGCTGGGGCCTCCCCAGGGGGGCCCCCCCCTTCGCCCCGGGGGCCCCCCTGGAGGTCCAAAGAGACCCCACAGACTTCGAGGAGGCCCCTGAGCCTCGGCCAGGAGACGAAGAGCTTTCAGATGGAGCTAGTCATGATGAGGAGACTGAGAGCCTCTCAGAAGTGCAAGAAGAAGAAGAATCCGTTCAGGAGGAGGCCTAAACCCTAAACCCTAAACCCTAAACCCTAAACCCTAAACCCTAAACCTGGGAG
>NW_013652820.1:0-3324 GCF_000499385.1 Eimeria necatrix
TCATCAAATTTCAAGCCGCCCACACTTTATAGGGGCTTCTACGTTTATTTAAATGAACTGCACGTCAGGGCGGTGTAGGCACGCGCTTTTCACGACTTTGAACTATTGATGCTCATGAGGTTTCACTGCGTTGTTCACCTGGTCAATCCATCTACAGACAGCTGGAAACGCATTGCTTCAGCTGCATAAGCTGAAAATGCATACACGTAACGTCTTCAGTGACCTCAATCGTTTTGATGCTTGGCATATGTTATGCGTCTCCTAGGAAGAAACAAGGAAAATTAATGTTTCAGCTAGTGAGACTTACTCACTTGTCGCCACTAACATGATTACCTGTTGTCCTGTAAAAGTATCTGCGCTGCAGTCGCTATGAAAAAGTGGCCGATGGCGAAAGCCCTTATCGGCGCGATATACCTTGGATTAAACGTACTTCTGTCAGCAAGACATTTTTCGGTTTGCTGCGGGTATATCTAGCTCTTTGGAATAAGATCAGGCGAGAGACTGAGAAGCAGGATCAAATGTTATCTTCGCACAAAACAAGCTGTGTGACACATCAGCGGTTGCGCAGAGCAGGAATAATTTTTCTGACTTTTTGCTGTAGCCATGACGTATTCATGTATTCTCGTGCAGCAGGAACCAACATACATAAAAGGCAGTGCGTTTTCGTGCGCTGATGAATACTGACCTGCGCAGGAATAGTTTGCGTCGTTGAAGTGGGGTACGCCTTCGCCATTAATGACTAATGACGTAGATCACGCCTAAACTTGTGATCAGTCCATCATAGTGAACTTAATAGAGGAATAGATTTTGAATATCAGTTGGCTAGTTTGCATTATTTCTCCTTTTCAAGGACGACACAGGAACCACTCAGCTTGTCAGGCTGGCATGAGCTGATAAACGACAGTCCCTTCTGTTACCTATATTATTTTAATCGGTTGCGCTTTGGTCGTAAGAGTCTGATATGAGCTTAAAAGGAGTGGTAAGCCGTTTTCCAGGCAGTGTGTCTTCTTGCGGATTTTGCGACTGGCAACCAGGAAAGCGCTGTGCACTTCGGGATGGCTCCTGGGGAGCGCGCGATCTTTTGGGTGGCAGATGATCAAGCAATTTCTCTATGTCAGGTCTTCCTTGGTGTGGCTTACATTGTCTCTGCCTATTCTGGAAGAAGGTCCGGCACGTCTCTTGTATGAGTTAGCCTATCTTGCGCTTCAGTTACGCCATATGCCTAGCTCTTGAGCCACTCAGGGCCTGCCATTTCTCTCTGTTGTGCGGCAAACATCCTGAACGCGCCGGCCGAAGAAAAAGAAGTTTTCAATCAAGACAGTGCGTTTGCTTTTGCTTTGCTGTTTAATGCTGCTCACATAAACTAGTTCCTGGTCTGCTTCTTCAAGGACGACCACTGCAGAACACGTTGTGATACGCATAGCCCTGTGGAATGTCTCGACGCCAAAAGAACTTTGGTCGAAACAAGGTACTTGATGGTGAACCAGTGGCTGTTAAGCTTGCGCTCATTGCAGAAGATTCCCCACTGCAGCCTCCCGTAGGAGTTTGAGCTGTGTTTCATTCCTAATGTGCCTGGTTCGCCTCTCAGGGCATGCACTGAAGCCCCCAGGCGCATGCAAAAGCGTGCTCCTGTGAACCACATTCGGTAGCTTGATAGTGCTCTGAGGCGTAAGAAGACGTTCCGAGTAGGCGATTGGATGAGGTGAGCACGCCTTGCAGCGGTCCATATTCCATTTTGAATGTCAGAGCAATAAGGAAAAAGCAAGACGCCGTTTGTAGAGAAACAGTTGCATTTGAAAGCGAGCGGGACATTCCTTTGCTGGGTTTATGAAAGCTGCACAGTAATTTGGGCAAAGAAGTATGACTGCATGCAACTGCTATTTTAGTCCCTCTGTATTTCCCCCTCATTTTTTGTGCATTACGCATTTCGATAGCCTTCATGAGGAGTCATGGAACACGGTTATGCTTTGGCGCTGAAAATTGGCGCCACACCAAGGCGCATGCTCATTCGTCATCGCCCCTACAGAGCTGGGTGCAGACGTAATCAAGCGGGGCAATATCATATACCATTAGGCATATCTAGCGCTACTGCAGGATCCCAGCTGACATACAATAGAGCCTTATGACTGATAGAATGTGCCTGGCAGTTATTCTTGGAGACCGCTTTGCAAACCCGCCTTCCAAACTATAGAGTGACTGGGAGTTCTCGGTCCCAATGATCTCGCATGAAATCTCTCTCTCCTGGGCTCCGGCATTGACGAATTACGTCGCTGGAGAGTGGCTCTGCAAGGCTTTGTTTGCTTTGTTTGAAAGCTTAATTCAGTACAGGTTTACGAAGGAACAGAAAAGCCAGCTTTTGGGTTTTCGAAAGCACGCATCGGCCTTTTCTAGTATAGATACTCTTAATTAATGGGATCCTTTGGGTGCACGGGATCGAATCCATGATATTCAACGGCGCGGATAACTAAACGTGATTAGCTCGTGAGTCAGCAAACCAAGTTGTGCCGAAACCGGTTCCTCGGTTATATAGTTGATAAGCATTTCTTGAAGCAAACAATGCTGAGCGAGCGACACGTCCATTTTTGCCGCCGCTCACCATGAAACAGGGCGTGAGGCTACTTCGCTTTGCTAAACTCAGCGTTTCCGCAGTGCAAAAAGAAATATAGATCAAACACGGAAAAATGCCAGACACACGAGGAAAATATTGCAGTTCTTTCTGACTCTGCCACTAAATCTTCACGCTGGGCTAGGCGAGATGCAGATCAAGACTTTTCGAGAGCCCTAAATATCTTTTTGCTTGTATTATGCTCCCGACATCAGAGAATGCGCTGGCTGCTCTTTCCTTAACCAATTAGTGCCAAGCGTAGAACGAGCACTGGTGCTTGCGCGTGAAAGGGAAATTGACTGTTTGAGCTGAGATTGCAGCTCCTTTTTAGTCTAGAGCCCTTCCCTTCCCTTGCTATTCACGAACAATCATATGGATGTGACGTGTATGCCTCGAGGTTTGATTCACTGGAGGAAATTTCGACTAGCGATTCAAGACGAATAACGCAAAACTTGATATTCGCTGCCATGAACGTAATTATTCAGCCGTGGTACGTTGCATGCAGACTAAAACGGTTTTGCTCATGCCGCATTCCTGTGTGACCGTGCATACGCAGACTCAAAGACACGGACAAATACACACACACACACACATATATATATGTATATATATATATATATATGCAGCTCTAGTGGTCGTTCTTAACATTCCATCTATTCGACCGATTCCATACATCACGTTTTTACGTGCAATTGACTTCTGCGGCATTAGCCTTAGCC
>NW_013652821.1:0-52067 GCF_000499385.1 Eimeria necatrix
CCAGGTGGGGGGTGGGGGTGGGGGGGAGATGAACGCGGAGATGCGGAGCGCGAGGTTTCGCTAGCGAGGTAGAGGGATAGCTGGCGAGATGGCTAGCTGGCGAGGTAGCTAGCTGGCTAGCTGGCTAGCTGGCTAGCTGGCTAGCTGGCGAGACAGCTAGCTGGCTAGCTGGCTAGGTAGATAGAGAGCTAGCTGGCGAGCTGGATATGTAGCTAGCTGGCGAGATAGCTAGCTGGATAGCTGGCTAGCTGGATATATAGCTAGCTGGCTAGCTGGCTAGATAGCTAGCTGGCTAGCTGGCTAGCTGGCTAGCTGGATAGAGAGCTAGCTGGCTAGCTGGCGAGATAGCTAGCTGGCTAGCTGGCTAGCCCTCAACACGCCACACACGGCCGCAAACCCTAACCCTCAACCCTACCTCCAAACCCCAAACCCCAAACCCCAGACCCTAAACCCTAAACCCTAAACCCTAAACCCTAAACCCTAAACCCTAAACCCTAAACCCTAAACCCTCACCGAGAGTGAGGCCCGAGAAGAGGGCGCTGCCGAGAGCGCAGACAATTGCGAGGCTGATGGAGAGGGCTGGGGGCAAAGAGCTCTCCACCGCAGACTCGACCATCCTCTGCTGCTGCAGCCAGCCGGCCCGCGCCCTGCTGCTGCTGCTGCTGCTGCTGCTGCTGCTGCTGCTGCTGCTGGGGCGCGGGCGCGGGAGGGGGTGCTGCGGCTCGCCGGGGACGCAGCTGCTGCGCTTGCTGCTGCTGCTGCTGCTGCTGCTGCTGCTGTTACCGCTGCGTTTGGACGTGCTCTACCGCTGCGACTGCTGCTGTTGCTGCTACCGCTGCGTCCAATGGTGCTCTACCGCTGCTGCTGCTGCTGCTGCTGCTGCTGCTGCTGCTGCTGCTGCTGCTGTGTAAACGCTGCGCGAGGCACGGGTCAAGGGCCTCTGCAGACCCGCCGGCTGGGAGGCCCAAAGAGTCAAAGAAGACAAAAGAAGAAACAAAGAAAAGACAAAAGAAAAGACAAAAGAAAAGACAAAGAAGAGATAAAAGAAAAAACGAAATAAAAGATAAAATGAAAGACAAAAGAGGAGACAAAGGGGCCGCCAAGCTGCGTCAGCAGAAGCCCGAAAGCACGCGGGGGCTGCGCTGCAGCTGCTGCTGCTGCTGCTGCTGCAGCTGCTGCAGCAGCGCGGAGCTCCGGGTGTACGTACACCTCAATCCACCAGCGCCGCACCGCTCTGCAGCAGCAGCAGCAGCAGCAGCAGCAGCAGCTCCAAGGGCCGAGGAGGGCGCGCGAGGCAAGGCAAGGAGACAGGAAGGAGACAGAGAAAGAAGATTCAAAAGCTCAGCAAGAAAGACACTGCTGTGCTGCTGCTGCAGCACTGCTCTGGGGGCCCCCAGGAGGGCCCCCCGAGTGACTGTGGGGCGGCTGCAGCAGCAGCGGCGCTGCAGCTCGCAGGAAGGGCGGCGCGGGCAAGCCCTGGGGTGGCTGTTGCTTGCTGCTGCTGCTGCTGCTTTGCTGCTGCTGCTGCTTTGCTGCTGCTGCTGCTGCTGTGGCGGCCGGGAGAGCGCGGGGGGAGGCGACTCGCAGCTAAAAGAAAAGCCAAAAGCCCCGAGACGAACTCGGAAGGCCCGAAGCGTCCACAATGCTGCAGCAGCAGCAGCAGCAGCAGCAGCAGGCGCTGGCGGGCCCAGGCGGGCAGCAGCGGGGGCAGCTGGGGTCTGCGGGCGCAACAGGGGTCTCAAGGCCGCTTTGTTCCTTCGGAGTATTCGAAATCCCCCAAAATATCTTTTTAACTTGCAAAAACGAGCCGAGATTCACATTGCTGCGCGGCATGCAGCAGCAGCAGCAGCAGCAACAGCAGCAGCAGCTGCTGCTGCAGTCAACGCCGCCGCAGCAGCAGCCAGAGCCTCCCGCCGCCGCCGCCGCGCGCCGCCTCCCAGCTTCTCTTCGGGGACCTTCTTGCCACTTTCAAGTGTATGTACACCTGGGAAATGAATTACAAGTGCCAGTCCAGGGCCCCCAGACTGCAGGCTGTGGCCGGCGCTGCCGCCGCAGCCGCCCGTGGCTGCTGCTGCCAGCGCCTTTGCTGCGGCGCTGCAGCAGCAGCAGCAGCAGCCCTTCCGCAGCAGCTATTAATGCTTTTAAACTCTAAAAGGAGATGAAGCAGCAGCTCAAACCCAACACAAAGACGGGACGGCGGGGGGCCACGACCCGCGCAGCTGCGCGGTGTCTGTACACCCAAGCAGCCGAAGCGCCACACGCCCTTAACTGCTGCTGCTGCTGCTGTTGCTGTTGTTGCTGCTGCTGCTGCCCTGCTGCAGCGGGCTTCGCGCTGCTGCTGCGGGTGCGGCATCGCTGTTGCTGCTGCTGCTGCTGCGTTCCAGCTGGCCCACGACTGCTCTAGCCTGCTTGCATTTCCCCGCTGCTGCAGCAGTGTTGCTGCTGGTTCGCTGCTCCCGCTGCTGCTGCGCTGGTGCTGCTGCCCTCCAGCCGCTGCTGCCAGCTTGATAGTGCTGCGCTGCAGCTGCTCTATCCTGGTGCTGCACTCGTGCTGCTGCTGATTGCTGCTGCTGCTGCTGCCCGGCTGCTGCTGCTTCCTGGGCAGCATCTGCTGCAGCAGCAACTTGCAAGAGCGGTGGAGCTTCGGGCAGCAGCAGCAGCAGCCCTCTGCTGCCACGGCAGCCCCAACCCCACAGAGCAGCTGCCTCCGTCATTCGTAGTGGCTGTAGCCTCTCATTGCTGCAGCAGCAGCAAGGTGCTGCGTGCTGCAGCGATAAGCTGCTGCATGCAGCAGCAGTAAGCTACAGCCCTTCTGTGGGCTTTGCTGCCTCTGCAGTCGGACGACCGCTTCTGCTTCTGCTGCTGCTGCAGCAGAAGCAGCAGCAGCAGAAGCAGCAGCAGCAGAAGCAGCAGCAGCAGAAGCAGCAGCAGCAGAAGCAGCAGCAGCAGAATTAGCAGCAGCATGTAGCTGGCTCCCTAGTGGCAATGCAACGGGACACAGAGTCCTCGAGCATCTGAATTTAAATAGAGAAAAAGGGAGTGTTCGGGTTTAGGGTTTGGAGTCTAGGTTTCGCAATGTGGGGTGTAGGGTTTGAGATTTGGGGTTTAGGGTTTAGGGTTTAGGGTTTAGGGTTTAGGGTTTGGCCTTTGGGCAATCGGTTTTCTTGCGTAGGGGAGCAGCCGCCGGAGAAGTGACCCCGGAAAGCTGCTGCCTGTGTGTTGCTGCTGCAGCAGACCTTGTTGCTGCTGCAGCACACCTTGTTGCTGTTGCAACACACCTTGCTGCTGCAGCACACCTTGTTGTTGCTGCAGCACACCTTAATGCCGCTGCAGCACACCTTGTTGCTGCTGCAGCACACCTTGTTGCTGCTGCAGCATAACTTGTCGCTGCAACAGACCTTGTTGTTGCTGTAGCATACCTTTTTGCTGCTGCAGCACTCCTCGTTGCTGCTGCAGCACACCTTGTTGCTGCAGCACACCTGTTCGGTTGTGCAGCACACCTTGTTGCTGTTGAGCCACACCTTGTTGCTGCTGCAGCATACCTTGTTGCTGCTGCAGCAGACTTTTTTGCTGCTACAACACACCTTGTTGCTGCTGCAACACACCTTGTTACTGCTGCAACACACTTTGTTGCTGCTACGGCACACTTTGTTGCTGCTACGGTACACTTTGTTGCTGCTGCAGCACACCTTGTTGCTGTTGAGGCACGCCTTGCTGCTGCAGCACATCTTGCTGCTGCAACACGCCTTGTTACTGCTGCAACAGACTTTGTTGCTGCTGCAGCACACCTTGTTGCTGCTGCAGCACACCTTGTTGCTGCTGCAGCACACCTTGTTGCTGCTGTTACTAGTGGGATGTCTCGCTGCACTGCTGCAGCAGCTGCACTCAGTCTTGACAGCAGAATATTCCTCCTATGTCGCACTGTGTTGCTGCTGCGTCTCTGCTGCTGCGGGGCTGCTGCAAGCAGCAAGAATGGTGCAGCACTAAGACAGCAGCAGGATGGCACTAACGGTAGCTGCCGCTGCAGCTAGCTGCTGCTGCTGCTGCCTCTTAAGGATTTTTTTAAAGCTAAAACAGTTTTAAATGAAGCTTTGAGGCAGCTCTGAGCCCCAGAGCCACAGCAAAAGCAGCTGGGACAGAGCGCAGGCAGAACGGCAGCAGCCCAAACCCTAAACCCTAAACCCTAAACCCTAAACCCTAATGCAGCTACGCAGCCCTGCATTAACTCAGTGGTTATTCATGGCCTGAACAAGTGCTGCTGTTGCTGCTTGGCCTTTCATCTTCTTACACGTTTTCTTGTCCCGCTGCTGTTGAAAGACAGAAGCCTTCGAAGTTACGGCTAGGGTTTAGGGTTTAGGGTTTAGGCAAGGGTTTGGGGTTTAGGGCTTGGGGCTTGCCAACAAGGGCTTTGCGTGGGACAAGCTAAGGAGAGACAAAGCCTCTAACGTCGAGCGAGAAGCAGTTTGAGGCCGATTTGCTTTTTTGCTGCTGCTGTTGCTGCAGCTGCTGTTGTTGCCGCTTTTCCTGCTGCTACTGTTGCTGATGCAGTTCTATTTTATTTGCAGCAGCTGCTGCTATTCTCGTTGCAGTTCGTGCAGCCGTTGCCGCTGCTTGTGTATTGTCTCAAGTTGCTGCTGCTGTTGCTGCTGCTGTTGCTGCTGCTGTTGCTGCTGTTTTTGTTGTCTCTGCTGTTCCTCTCTAAGGGTTAATTGTGTTTTTAATTGCATTCTTCAGGGTTTAGAGGCAAACGGGATTAAATTCCTTTCTTTCAGTCGCGGGGTCTCGAGGTGACCTTGCCAGCGGGATGGCTGCAGTGTACAGACACCTCAGTGTCTGCAGCTAACCCAGCCATCCAAATGAGTCCTCAGTTTTTGTTAGACTTCATTTTAAAAGGAAAAAAGAAATGCATTACAAACTATCTAGCCTCTCTAGCCACGCCTGCCGCCGACAGCGGCCCCAGTGGGGGGCCGCCAGGGGCCCCCAGAGGGGGCCCCCCCGCCTCCTCCGGGTCGCAGGGATCTTATGGCGAATTGAGAGTCCTTTTTGTATATTTTTGGGTCATTTTTTGTGTTTTTGTCATTAAAACGAGGCGTCTGTACACCTGCGCTCACGTGAAGTCTGCTGCTGCCCCCAGAAGCCTCGTCTAGCCAGCGGAGGCTCTGCACAAAAAGCCGCATTTCGCGCTGCTGTGGCTCTTTGAGAGCTGCGCCGTGGCCCCAGTGCATGCAGCAGCTAAGGAGCAGCAGCAATGGCCCCATCTGCTGCGCCTAGGCGCGCTGCGGGGGGCCCCCGGGGGGCCCCCAGCTGACTGGGGACTGCGGGGCCCCTGGGCAGCTAAGGGCTTATGTGGGGCGCTGTGGGGCAGCAGGCACAATAGCTAGCTGCTGCGCTGCAGACCTGCTGCTGCTGCTGCTGCTTCAAAAAGTGCAATCAGGCCGCTTCTTCAGTGCCCGCAGCAGCAGCAGCAGCGAGTGCTACTGCTGCCGCTGCTGCTGCTGCTGCTGCTGCTTCAGAGCCAAATTATAAAGCGCAGGCGCAGCATGGGAGCTCCTGGGATGCAGCAGGAGACCTCCAGAAGACCTCCGTCTGGGGGTCCCTTGGGGGCCGCCCCGTCGTTGAGTAGCAGCAGCAGCAGCAGCAGCAGCAGCAGCAGCAGCAGCAGCAGCAGCGACATGAGGCCCACTCCCCAAATAAAGCGGCGTGCCCCACAGCAGCTGCATGCTCCTGCCACCACGGAGGCCCCTACTGTACCCTCTGGGGGGGCCCCCCGGGGCCCTGGGGGGCCCCCCGGGGCCAAACAAAGGCGATTGGCAGCAGCAGCAATTAGAGGGCCCCTTGCTTTCTCCGGAGAGGCTCCCAGTATTGGCAGTCTTACACGGGACAGTGCAGCAGCAGCAGCAGCAGCAGCAGCAGCAGGGAGACCTGCAGCTGCTGTGTCTTTGGAACCAGCAGCAGGTGCTGCTGCTGCGGCGCTCGAGGCCCGCATCTTTCCAAGAGTTTCAGGGGCTCATTGCTTCCGAGAATACGCGCAGCAGGTGCTGCGTGCTGCTGCTGCTGCGCTGCAGCAGCAGCAGCAGCAGGTGCTGCGAGCTGCTGCTGCTGCAGAGCAGCAGCGCCTGGCAATGAATAGCTGCGGGGGTCCCGGGGGCCCCCTTTATGCCTTCCCACAAACATGTCTTGATGAGGGTTTCTCAGAGGGCCCCCTTGACGCTGCAGCAAAGCTGTTGAGAAAACTGTGTGCTGCTGCTGCTGCTGATTGCTGCTGCATCGGCCGTGCTGCTGCTGCTGCTGCTGCTGCTGCGGAGATGCACGCAGAAGAGTTCGTGCTGCTTCAGCAGCTGTGTGCGGCGCTGCTGCTGCTGGGGGCCCAGAAGCTCCCCGAGCCCAGTTTGCTGCAGCTGGAAGGCCCCGCTGCTGCAGCAGCTGCAATTATTGGAGTGGAGGAGCTGCTGCTGCGTGCAGAGAAGGCACAGGGGGGCGTCATAGACTATAGCAGCAGCAGCAGCAGCAGCAGCAGCAGCAGCAACAGCAGCTGGTGCTTGTCGAGCAGCAGCTGCCAGGCCGCGCTGCTGGGATGTCTCCTACGTGTGCCTGGCGAGGGCGGCGGTTTGCTGCTATTTGCTGCTGCTGCTGCACTGACGGGTCCCCAGAAAAAGCCTGATTCAAGAAGCAACAAAGAGCAGCAGCAGCAGCAGCAGCAGCAGCAGCAGCAGCAGCAGGAACGGAGTTTCCCTGCCGCAGTAGCGTGCACCACGTGGGGCACTTTTAGCAGCAGCGCCTTTGTGTCTCTGGAGCTGCAGCGAGAAGGGGCCCCAGAGAAGCAAGGGGCCCCCCTTGGTGCTGCAGCAAGCAGCAGCAAATCAGCACAGCCCCCAACAGCTAGTACCCTTTCTGGGCGCCTGGCCCTCTCGGGGGCCCCGGGGGGCCCCTGTCTCGTGGCTGTGCGGCAGTGGCAGCTGCTAGCTGCGCAAAGTCGCAGGCGCAGCCGCCCAGCGAGCTGCAGCATGCAGCAGCAGCAGCAGCAGCAGCAGCAGCAGCGGCTCTTGCTGCAGCAGGCTGAGGCCACAACTGCTGCCCACACAGCCAAATACCTGGGCGCAGCTAATAAAGGCCCCTCTCCCACAGAAACCAACTTGCTGCATTCTCTTGAGGGCCCACTGGGGCACCGAGACCCCAGGGGGCCCCCCCAGGGGCCCAGGGGGCCCCAGGACCCCCGGGGGCCCCCGGGGCCCCTGGGGCCCCTGGGGCCCCCGGGGCCCCTGGGGCCCCTGGGGCCCGAGGGGCCCCTGGGGCCCCAGAAGCCTGGAGCTGCGGTAGGTACTAGTAGAATTAAAGAAGAAGCTGGAGAAGGAGACAGAATAATGCTGCGAGTTGTTCCGGGGTGTCTTTGTTTTGCTGCTCCCTCAGCTGTGTTGGTGCCGCTGCAGCAGCAAAGACACGGACTGTCAAAGCAGCAGCAAGCTGCTGATGGAGCAGCGGCGCGGGGAGGTGCAGAAGCAGCAGCAGTAGCAGCAGCACCAACAGCAGCAGCAGCGGCATCTGCAGCAGCGACCACTGCAGCAGCAGGGCTTGTTGCAGATACAGCAGCAAGGCAAAGCCAAGCAGCAGGAGGGGCAGCAGCAGCACAACGAGGCGCTGCAGTCGCAAGCCGGGCAGCAGAAGCAGTAACAGGAAAAGGAGCAGCAGCATCAGCAGCAGCAGCAGCAGCAGCTTCTGCTTCAACTGCTGCTGCAGCGCCGCTGCAAGGCGGGCCCCGCAGCGGTGACTCGCTTGCAGACGCAGCTTCTAAGAGCGGGGGCCCCCCTCCTGCAGCACAGGGGCCCCCCACTGAGTCGTTGTGGGCCCCAGTTTCGTGCCCTTTGAGGGTAGCTGGGGAGGCCCCGGCAGCAGCAGCAGCAGCAGCAGCAGCAGCAGAATCAGCTGCGCATGCAGGCATTTCCAGCGCCCGGCTACAGCACGTAGGCCCTCCAAAGCCCAGAAACATTCCTTCAGCCTCAAGGGCCCCCTGCGGGTCTCCAGCACCCTACGGAGCTGCCTCAGCCTGCCCTGCTGTTTGCCTGTGGGGCCCCCAGGGGGCCCCAGGGGCTCCAGGGGCCCCAGGGGCTCAAGGGACCCCACAGGCTTCAGGGGCCCCAGGGGCCCCAGGGGTCCCAGGGGCCCCAGGGGCCCCAGGGGGCCCGGGGGCCCCAAGGCCCCCGGGGCCCCCAGGGTCGTCGGGGGCCCCAGGGGTCCCAGGGGCCCCCGGGGCCCCTGGCGTGTTGTGCTGGCCCGGAGAGTTTGTGGGGCCCCCTCGGGGGTCTTTGGTGGTATACGGGCTTGTGGTGTCTGTCTCCCCGCTGCTGAGTCCCCCTAGGGACACAGCTGCTGCCATTTGTGTGGCGCGGCTGTCTTGCCTTTTTGTAGGAAAGCTGCTGCAGCAGCAGCCCAAGCAGCAGCAAGTGCTGCCCCACGGGGCCGCAGCAGCGCAGCCACTGAGGGGCCCCCACAGCCCCACTTGGGGGCTGCAGCTGCAGGCGAGAAGCAGCAGCAGTTGCACTGGGGGCTGCTGCCGCTGCTCGCGCTGCAGCAGAAGCAGCAGCACAGGCGGCCCTGGTGGCAGCAGCAGCACGCGCCAATCCAGCAGCAGCAGCACAAAAGGTAGAAGTCCAGGCAGCGACAACTGCAGCAGCAAATGCTGCTGCAGCGAAGCAGATGAGGAATTGTTCTTTTTTTCCTCAGCAGCTGCAACTGCCCGACTGTGCCTAATGCCGGGCAAAGTGGCTTGCGTTGCGGGGGTGCAGCTGCAGCGCCTGCGCAGCAAGAAGCAGCAGCAGCAGCAGCAGCTGCTGCGGCTTGTTGCTGGCCCCGCAGCTTTCATAGCTCAGTGGCATCTGGGGGAGCTCAAGGCAGCACTAGAGGCCTCGCAGCAGCAGCAGGGGCCCCTGACTCTCTTTGCTGAAGGGGCGGTGCAGCAGGAGGAGGAAGTGCAGCAGCAGCAGGAGCAGCAGGAGCCGGTGCAGCAGCAGACGCGCAAGGAGTCTTTGCTGCTGGGCGCAGCAACACTGGGGGAAGAGCAGCAAAGTCCCTTGCTGCTGCTGCTGCAGCAGCTAGTTGGCGCCCTGGGGCCGTCGGCACTCTGCGACGGCCGTCTGCCGTGGCTGCTGCCGCTGCTTCCCATTCGCGGTGAGGCAGCTGCGCCTGCTGCTGCAGCTGTGCTGCTGGCAGCCAGCAGCAGCAGCAGCAGCAGCAGCAGCAGGGCGCTGCAGACGCTTCGCAGCTGCCTAGGGGGCCCCGATGCCTCCGGGACTTCTTTGCTGCTCTTTCTGGGGCGCCAGCTGCAGACAGGGGCCCCCTTTGAAAGCTTAATGGCACAGCCTGTTTGCTTCCAGGGGCCCGTCACGAGCTGCCGCGGCAGCAGCAGCTTCGGGCTGCTGGGGGGTTTGCTGCAGTGGCAAGCCTTTCCCTGGTGCCTCAGCAGCAGCGCCGAGAGCAGGGGCGTTGTGGGCGGCTGCGGCGCCTTGCTGCTGCTGCTGCAGCAGCACTTGGGCTGGCGGGACTTGGGCGCCAGCGGCCGAGACATTCTGCGCAGAGCAGCACGATGGGCAGCAGCAGCAGCAGCAGCAGCAGAAAGTGCAAAGCCTTGTGCGGGCTGTGGGGCCCCTGCAGCAGCTGGTGGGGCCCCTCGGGGAGACAGAGACGCCTTGCATGCAGCCTGGGGGCCCCCGGAGGCCCTCCCCGTGGCCCTCATATCCAGCAGCAGCAGCAGCGTGCTGCTGCTGGGGACCCCTGCCCTAAGGGGCCCTGGGGCGGGGCCTCTGGGGGGACACAGCTATTCTCAGGAAGACAGCAGTTTCGCGCTGCAGCTGCTGGCAGCAACGAGGCCACACGCTTCGTTCCAGCGATGCAGCAGCAGCAGCAGGCGCAGCAGCAGCAGCAGCAGCAGAAAGCACGAGAGAATCTGCTGCTGCTGCTCCTGCCGTGACAGCCGCAGGGGCAGCTTCTGCCCGCGAGGGAGCTCTTCTTCCTTTATTCATAAAACGAGGCTTGAAGAGGACACACAGCCACATCCAGCAGCAACAGCAGCAGCAGCAGCAGCACTTGCAGCAGTCCATGGAGCCGCAGCGGCCATACGAACTGCACCTGCTGCTGCAGCTGCCCATGGAGCGCCAACAGCAGACGCAGCAGCAGCAGCAGCAGCAGCAGCAGCAGGAGACGCCGATGCGGCCCGCGGGAGCACCTGTGGGGCCGAGAGCCCCGCAGCCGGAGGCCCAGAATCCGAGAACCCTAGCAACAGCAGCAGCAGCAGAAGCAGCAGCAGCAGCAGCAGCAGCAGCCCTCCACTCCTCAGCCTCTTGTGCTGCAGGCACGCGTCGGCAGCTGCGGAGATTCTTCGCAAGTTTCCAGCTTTGTGGATTCGCGCATTTTTTGGCTGTCTCCACGCTGCAGCGGAAGGCCCTGGACAAGAGGGTGCAGCAGCAGCAGCTCCGGCTGCTGCAGCCGCTGCTGCTGCTGCTGCTGCTGCTGCTGCGGTCCGCTGGCCAGCAGAGGCAGCACACGGCGCCCCATGGTGCGGCTCTCCCCACACTTTGTTGCAGCCATTTGTGGGCCCCTGTGGTCTCACAGGCCGCTGCCCCAGAGCCTCGGAGGCGTGGGGCCCCTGGCAGCCTCTGCAGCCCCAGGAGGTAGACTGCAGCAGCAGCAACAGCAGCAGCAGCAGCAGCGGCAGCTGTGGGGGGCGCAGCGGAACGTCTCCAGGGTCTGCTGCTGCTCTGCCTGCAGGAGCAGCAGGAGCCTTGTGTGGGGCCCCTGCAGCAGATGCTTCTTTGGGGCCCAGGGCCTTCAGCTCAGTCTCTTTTTGGCTGCTTCGAGACGCTCAGCTGCTCCTGCTGCGGCTGGTGCAGCAAACTGCTGCTGTTGCTGCAGCGAAGGCGTTCTGCTGTCTCTCGGCGGCAGCAGGGTGGCCCGTCCCGTGCTCCTGCGGGGTGCGTAGCAGCCGCTGCTGCAGCAGCTGCAGCAAGGGCGCCTGCTGCTGCAGCAGCAGAGCAGCGGAGGCCCCGCTGCAGGGCCGAGTGGGCAGCACATTGGCTGCTGCTGTTGCTGCAGTGGCTTTGAATTCGCTGGAGGTTTCTGCTGCGCATATGGCGCAGCTGCCGTCCCTAGGAACTCCGCAGGCAGAGTCAAGAGCAGTCTTTTTCAAGACCTGCTCCAGCAGAACTGGAGCCAGCAGCAGTTGCTGCTGCTGCTGCTGCTGCTGCTGCCAGTCACTAGGTGCAGCGAGAGCAGAGGCTGCTAGCTGGGAGGCAGCAGAGGCCTCGAGGAGATACACGAGGAAACTCTGCGCTGATGTGCTGCGGTGGCTGGCGCTGCTGCAGTGGCACGAAGCCCGCGTGCCTGTGGCGGAATGCAGCAGCAGCAGCAGCAGCAGGGAAGCAGCAAGTGGTGCTGTCGGCGCTGCAGCAGGCTTTAGGGAAAGCCTCGTTCCCTCCTACGACTCATTTGGAGTCGCTGCGCCAGCTGCTCCTGACACAAGGGCCTCAGGGGCCCCTAGTGCTGAAGCTGCTGGGGGTGGCGGTGCTGCTGCTGCTGCTGCTGCTGCTGCTGCTGCTGCCGGTCCCTGCGGCTTCCCCGAGGACTTGCCGCTGCACCGTTTGGTCCCATTTGCTCCTCTGCCGGAGACACAGACTCAGGAGGCCGCCGTTTTGCTTCTCTCGACCGAGGGCACACTCCAGCGTCAGCAGCGGCTGCAGCAGGCGCAGCAGCAGCAGCAGCAGCAGCAGCAGCGGCAACAGCAGCAGCAGCAGCAATGTGACCAACACAAGCCCGGCTCCGCCTTACGTCGCGCACCTTCAGCAACAGCTCTGCGGGAACAGCGACAGCGAGAACCGTGCATGAGGCAGCAACAGCGGCAGCAGAAGCAGCAAGAGGTGCAGCAGCAGCAGCAGGTGAAGCTGCAGCTGCAGCACCGCATGCAGACATTTCCTGCAGTCAGCTGCACTGCTCTTAATGCAGTGGACTCTGCTGCTCTCTTGGCAGCAGATGACGTCTGCGGCATCGCGGGGTTTTTGCATAGCGGGCCTCCGCCGCCGGTCTTTGCTGCTGCGCCCACGACGGCTTTCAGCAGCAGCAGCAGCAGCAGCAGCAGCAGCAACTGGACCTTAAGTCCGGGCCAACGTAGTCTCTGCGGCAACTTGCTACTGCTGTCTGACCAGTCGTTAACAGTGCCTCTGCTTCTGCTGCCCTCCTGTCCTCACAAGTGCCCCCTAAGTGCTTCTTCCCGTTTGCTGCAGGACCTGCTGCCAGCAACAGCAGCAGCAGCAACCCCTTGGCGGCGCTCTTTGTGTGTCTCTCTGGATCGTTGCTGCTTAGTTGCTGCTGTCTTTGTTGAGGCCCACCCCACAGCCGCGCGGCTTGCCGCTGCGCTGAAGAAAGCAGCAGCAAAGCGCCGGCCGCTGCAGCAGCAGATGGCTGCCTCTTCTGGGAACGGAGCCGCAGCAGAGGGCCAACAGAGACAAAGGCAAAAGCAGCAGCAGCAGCAGCAGCAGCAGCAGCAGCGGCGGCCACAGAGTGAGAGGGCGGAAATGTCATCTCTTTCTGCTGCAGCAGCTGCTGCCTGCGGCTCTGTATTTATGCAAAGCTCTCCACTCGGCGGTTTCATATCTCTTCTCATTTGTCCTGCTGCAGCTGTGCGCGTGACGCACTGGTGCCATTCTGCTGCTGCTGCTGCTGCTGCTGCTGCTGCTGCGCCACATCTGTCTGGACCTCCCCCAGCGGGGGGCCCCAAAGAGCTGCCTGGTGTTGGCAGCTCTGTTGGTTGTTTTTATTTCTTTTTGAGGAACAAATGCTGCGTCGCGCTGCCTCTGGAAACGGCAGCAGCAGCTGCTGCTGCTGGGGACTCGCAAGGAGACTTCCAGCAGCAGATTTGCCTCATCCAGGGAAGCGCTTTTTGTCCCTTAAAGGACCCTTTGCCCAATGGGAGTGCTGCTGGGGAGGGGCCCCAGCAGCAAGACAGCCTCATAGTAAAGGACGGGCCCCCCGCTGCTTCGGCCCCGCATGCTGCAGCACAGAGGAACGCATGCAGCGGCAAGAAGCTGCTGCTGCAGCAGCCCGCAGCTGCGCCTGCTGCTGCAGCAAAGCCTCAACGGAGACAGTCCCTTCGCCTCGGCCGCGAGGTGACGTTTCGCGTGCCGCCGGAGCAGTTTGCTGCCCTGCAGCGGCTAGCCTTCTACGTGGTACTGCAGCAGGTGCCGCAGCAGGCAGCAGCAGAAGCAGCAGCAGACGCAGCAGCAGCAGCAGACGCAGCCAAGAGGCGCACTCCGGGTGTTTTCTGGGATCCCCAGCTCCCGGAATCTTTCTTTTACAGAGAGGTTTTGGCAGAGCCTCTTTTGGAGGATCTCCAGCTTCGCAGCTGGGCGAGAAGCGGCCAGTGGGCAGCTCCCGCTGTGTGCACTGAGCAGCGGCAGCAGCAGCAGCAGCAGCAGCAGCAGCAGCGGCAAGCTGGCAGCAAACGACGCAGGGAGGCCCCAAACTCGCTGCCTCCGATGTCTGCGTGGACCTTCATACGCTGGACTGCCGCTGAGAAAGAGGAGCAGCAGGAAGCAGCAAGGGGGGCCCCCTTCTCACCTGGGGGCCCCAGGAGCAGCGCCGCTGTTGAGAGGCCCCCTAGTGAGGAGGAAGCAGCCAAGTGGCTCGCAAGGCAGCTCGATGAAGAGGTTTGCTTCTGCGGGCGTGGACTTGGGCGGGAGCCAGCAGCTGCAGCGGCAGCCGCTGCTGCTGCTGCTGCTGATGCTGCAGCTGCTGCTGCAGGCGGCCCCAGCCGCTGCCCTGAGTGCCTGCTGCTGCTGGCTCGGTGGACTCTCCAGTGCCGCTCAGCAGTGCATGCGGAGACCCAGCGGGCCCACAGCTCGGTCTCGGGCCTCATGGCAGCAGCAGAGAAGTGGCTGGGGAGTCTCCCGCCCGCGCTGCTGCTGGGGGCCCCTGGGGCCCCTGCTGCGCCGAAGAGGCCCCGGGTTTCCCTCAAAGGGTTCACAGTAGCAGACATTATCCTCCAGCCGCTGCGCCAGGGGGCCCCTGCCGGCGAAAAGCCCCAAGAGGGTTTAGGAGGGGGCCCCCCCCGGCGCGTGGACTGGCTGGTTGTCAGGTGAGGCTTTTAGTGCTCTCGGAAGAAGGGGCTGGGCGGGGGCCCCCAGGGGCCCTCTCTGAGGGCCTAAGGGGCCCCTCTCTGAGGGTCTAAGGGGCCCCTCTCTGAGGGGTTAAGGGGAAAGAAGGGGGCGAGGCTGCGCGGCGTGGGCCTGGCGGCTGCAGTGGATTTAGCCCCAGGTGGGGTTGGTGTTATTTTGTCTGCAGGCTGGCGGGGGCCTCCTGGTTTGGGGCCCCCGGGCCCCGGCCGCGGGGAAGTGTAAGAAACCACAGCCCCAGCTGTGGGGCCAGGGGGCCCCCCGGGGAAGACGCGGGCTTTGTGGACCTCTGGGTGCCCCCAGCTGTTGTGCCTGGGAGATTCGATTTGCTGCAAGTTGGCATGCAGGTAAACTTGGGGCCCTGCCTGCTGGTGCTGCGGGCGGCCCCTCCGTGGCCGCAGCCCTTCCGGCGGCTCCGCGCAGCAGCTGCGGCAGCAGCGCCAGCAGCAGGGAAGGCAGCAGCAGCAGCTGCTGCTGCTGCTGCGGCTTCGCCAGCAGCAGCTGGGGGCTCTGCAATCCCCATCAGCAAACAGAGCTTGGGACTGCTGCCAGGGGAGACGCTGGGGAGCTGGCTGCCTCCGCTGTTGAGGGCCTGGGCAGCAGCGCTGGGCGAAGCAGGTGGGGAAGGCCTGGGGAGGCCTTTTGCTGCTCGCTGCTCCAAGTGCATGCGCTGCAGCTCTGCAGCAAGCCCCACAACCCCGCTGGGAGAGCAGCAGCTGCTGCTCTCCCTCGCCCTGGGGAGTGCCTTTCCCTGTGGCCAGGCCCGAACCTCACAGCCCTCTGGGGGCCCTGCGTGGCTGGCGAAACCCCCGAAGTGCTGCGGCCTGCAGCAGCAGCAGCAGCAGCAGCAGCAGCGCCAGGGCGCCGTGGGAATGCAGCAGCAAAAGGGCTGCGTGGCACTGCAGCAGCAGGAGCCACGGGGGGAGCCCCTGGGTATGGCTGGAGCCACGGCGCTGTGGGAAGTGCTTTTGGAGGCCACCCCAGCAACAGAAGTGAGCTGTGTTGGTTTTGCTGCTGCTGCAGTTTCCCTGAGAGCTATTCCCTCTCGACAAACAGTGGAGGGCCCGCCTTTTGTTCGGAATACTTCTTGGCTGGGAAGCAGCAAAAGCCCGCCACGGGTCCAGCCAGCTGGAGCTGGGCCTTTGCTGCCAGCTTCTGGCCCTGCAGCAGCAGCTGCTCCCCCCACCCACCCGCTGCTGCAGCAGTTGCGGCACCGCTACGCTCTTGCCCCCGGGGGGCTTCCGCTGAGTGCAGCAGAGGCGGCAGAGGCTGAGGCATTAGGCCAGGAGCCTGCGGCCTCCGCGGGTTCCCCAGCGCAACCTCTTTGGCTGGGGGCTGGCCCCCACTTCGGCAGCAGCAGCAGCAGCTGCTGCTGCTGCTGCAGCTGCCTTGGGGGGAAAAGAGCCGCGGGAGAGTCTCCCGGAGTGCCAGTGAGCCTCAGACTGCCTCCTTTATTTCGTGGGACGGAAAACAACTCTCGTCCGGCAGCGAGAGCTGGGGGCCCCCTTGCAGGGGCATCCCGCCCCAAGGCCGGGGGCCCCCTTCCAGGGGCCCCCCGGCCTTGCACTAGCCACGCTGCTGATGTCTGGCCTGGCCCCACAAAAGGCTGTAGTCACAGCCAGCAAAGCAAGGGGGGGCAGCGCAGCCCACGCAGTGGTGGCTGCTGCGTGGCTAAGGCTAAGGGGCAAGAGTTGGGGGCTGGCGTTGGTGCTGCTGCTGCTGTCCCCTTTGCAGTGTCCCCACAGAGGATAATAAACACTTCGGCCTGTGGCCTCTACTGCGGGTCGGTGGAGGGCCTTTTGGCACTGCACCTGTCTTTCGTGTGCCGCCGTTGCCTCAGCGAGCCCAGCAGCAGCAGCAGCAGCAGCAGCAGCAGCAGCAGCAGGCGCTGCGCCTGTGGGGCGGCTGCGCAAGGCGAATACGACATGAGCAGCAGACTTGGGGGCATTCAAATGGGGGCCCTTGTTGCTTTTGAAGAGGCTGCCACAGGGAGACTGCTGCTGGTCCTTTTTCAAAATGCAGCAGCCCTCCGCCTGCTGCAGCACCTTGGCTGCCTCAGCCACTCCACGGACGCAGAGGCGCTTGACGCATGCGTTGCAGCCATCGTGCATGCGCAGACAGATCAGCAGCAGCAGCAGCAGCAAGACCTGCTAGCGAGCAGCAGCAACGGGGCCCTCGTCTACGGCGCCCTGTGCTGCGACGCATGCAACACTGCCGCCAAATGGGTGCTAAATTCAGGCGAGGGGTTCTTAAAGGGGGGCTCCAACATTCGAGTCCGAAAGCGAATCCGAGTGGAGGGTCTTATACGCCCTGTTGGCCCTTTTCAAGCTTGCTGGCCTCGTGCTGAGTTTGCTGCTGCTGCTGCAGCTGCGGGGGATGCTGGTGCAGCGGACCGCACGCGCTACTTTGGGCAGCAGCAGACACTGTGCCTCCCGGTCATTTTTGCAGTAGACTGGGTAGCTCTCACAGCAGCAGATACGCTGCTCAACATTCACAATGAGTATATGGACTTGATGCAGCAGCAACACTAGTAGCGAGCCTTTCGCCCTCGTGTCTGAGATGATAAGGCAACTAGTTGCACTTTCAGAAGCAACGGCACCTGCTGGTGCTGCTTCTACTTACCCTCAGGTGGTCAAATGACCTCCTGTGGTTCAAAAAGCCGGAAAACCAACAAAATACGTAAGGAAAACTCCGCACTTTCGCTTCTGCTGCGGCTCTATGGCTGTTAGTTTCTGGTCTGCGTGCTGCGCATGACTGGGCAATTCCCATTGGCAGCAGCAGCTGCTTCTGACCTTTAAAGCTGCACTCATGAGCCCTGTGGGAGGTGGCTACAAATGGCAGTTAGGGAACGTTTTCGAATAAACAAATGCGCACAGAGAAAGCTAAGAATGGGACTCCAGCGATTTAGGTCTTTTCAGGTTGCACTGGAAGCTAGAAAAAGAAGAAAAAGAGTGAAACGAGTGCCTCTTTCACATAAAACTCTGTGTGCAAATGAATGTAAAAGGTGCCCTTTTCACAGGAAGCTTTGACTTTGGCCAGCACTCATCGGCTGCCTGCGTTGCCGTACGCCTGCTTGAGAGACTCGAGAGCCTCAAAAGCAACTTGAGCATCTGCATCAAGGGCTTCTTGGGCCTGCTTAGAGTCAACAGAAGAAGCTGCAGCTGCTGCTGCTCCCCCAGGGCCCGCCCCGGCCCACTCCGCGCCCTGGAAAACACAATGCATACAGCAAAATTCAAGAATAAAAAGTCATTCCACACGATTTAATCCTGCCGCAAGCATCACTGTGCGAAGCTTCGGTGACTAAAATCCCAATCCCTAAACCCTCATCCCAAGGAATTCGAGAGGTTTATTCGCGGTAGCTTCATTGCCTAGAGTAGCGCTGCAGCAGTTCGCCTGGAGCTGCTGTGTAAAAGCCCCCAGCGTGTATACTGTTTGGCAGTGCAGGCTAGAAATCATTTCCCACATCAGGGCTCAGGGGCTCATCCGGAGATATGCTTCTCCCACTGACAACCTCCTTAGAAGTTCCTTCAGCCACAGTCTTGCGGCCCCGGGGAATCCGGAGCCGCCGGGGGTGGCCGTTAGTGCCATTTTCTCCGAGATCATCGTCGTCGAGTTCGAAGGCTTCAAACCTTCTACTCTGCGCGCCAATCAGGAAAAGAATAATCTTTTCAATAAGTATGAAATGTAGGCGATTGAATGCCTCCACACTAAAGCAAGCCTCTCTATTTCGGCGCAGACAGAACAGCAGGAAAATACAAAAATTCCGGAGTGGGGGCAAAGGACAGAATAGCCAGAAAGGGATTGGGGCCGAAGCCCACCTGCAGCGACGGCAAGTGCTCAAGGGTGTCCGTGCCCAGCAGCGAGCTCACAGACGAGATCAGATCCTCGGCAGCTGCAGGGGGCTGCTGCTGCTGCTGCTGCTGCTGGCTAGGATTTGTGAAATTGGCGAACTCCGCGGCTTGCGGGCAGCAAGCAGCTGCAATGTGTGCAACAAAGCTCCTCAGGTTGCGGTCGAGGACTGCAGAGTACAGGGCTCTCAGGTGCACAGAGTGCACAGTCCAGCCTGCAGCACCACGCAGGTGGCTCACAGCAGCAGTCTTTTCGTCAAATATCATTGTGCATTTTACCCGCCAAAGAGGCTCCTGAATAACTCATTGTTTGGGTTCTGTGGATGCTTAGCAGAGCGCTGCTTACCCAGAAAAGTGAGCTGGCGCTGGCGCAACTCTGCGGTGGCCGTAGGCTTATTAGATGGCGCCAGAAGGTCCTGCAAAGAGTCAAAAACAGACAAAACAAGAAACTCAGTCATTCTTCAGTAGCCTCCAAAGAAAGGATCCAATGGATAACCTCCGCCGCTGCTGGGCTCGGCTGCCTCCTCGATGCAGGGACCAAGAAGTGCCTAGAGTAAAAGTGCTGCATCAGACTTCTTCAAGGGGGCCCTTTGGGGCCCCCCATCGAAAAAAGAGTCTTGCCTGAAACGTGAGGACGTCAATGAGATGCTTTTCGATTGGGAACGCCACACTGACTCTGTAGATATCTTCCAACACGAAAGTGACCTTGTGAGGTATCCTCATCTGCGAAACAAAGCCAAACAAATCCGCGGAAGACAAATGCAATTCACAATGCGCGTGCGTTAGCTGTCCGCCTCTCTTTTTTAAAAAAAAGAAGGCGCATGAGACTGGTTGCAAAGAGGGAAAAAGGGCAAAAGATGAGCCTCTGCCCTCTGCTGCCAACAAGCATTCAGATCCAAGGTTAGCGAGAGCTGCTTATTTTGCCATTGCGCAATTTCAACACTTCAGATTTTCATGTATGGCTCGAAGTGCTTCAAGTCTAGACTGCTTGTTCATAATTAGCTCTTCTATACGCTGAGGTAGGAGTCAAGTTCGTGAAAAGTGCTGCGCTAAAGCCATGCATGTTGTGAAACGCTAAACTCTGGTAATCGGAAACCTAAGTAGCCTGCATTCACTGCATCTCACGAAGAAACCAGTCACTCATCCGGCAAAAAACATCTGGAAAAACGTCTCCAGCATGCACATTCCGCAGCTAGAGTTGTGTACAGGTGGCTCCATTCTGCATTACTGTATGCTGCTGCATGCGCCGAAAGCAGCCGCGGCACTCAGGCAGCTGCTGCAGCGGCTTTACGCCCAGCGACATTGCCAGCAGCAGCAAAGCCTCACCTGTATGAGGGGCTCAGAGAGCCAAGCGTCATAGTTGTAGTCCTTGACGCGCAGCCGAGACGTTCCGGGGCCATACTTGCTCTGGTGACTCCCCTTGTGGAACACGTCGTACCGGGGGGCCCCCAAAACCGACTGCAGCCACCCCTTCAGCTGTTTTGAGGGCTGGCCCCCTAACGAAGGCCCAGCAAACCGAGAGACATGGAGACAAACCTGCTGCGCCGGGAGCAGATCCAGAGGCAGCCGAGGTCCGTAGAGACTGAGCAGCAAATAAGCAGCAAACCGGTTTCAAAATGCCCATTGGCTCCGCCACTGCAGCAGCAGACACTGTGACACTAGCAAAGAGCCCTTGTTAAACAAGTTCACTATGAGCCTCACCTTGCGGCTTCCTCCAGTAGAGGCAGCAAGTAGTCTTCTTCTCCAAGGGAGACGCAGGCAAACGCCAGCCTCAAGAGACTCTCAGCAAGCGCTGAGGCGTGCGGGTGATCGTCCCCCGCGTCTGCTGTGTTCTGCAGAACCCCCTTGTCGAGGCCAGGCGGCAAGGTCTCGCCCCCCCTGTACCTCCCGAGCTGGTGGGCTTCGCAGAATGCCTCTCTCTCTTCTGCAGCCAGAAATGAAACGGATGATTCCCCAGGTGCAGCGCCTGCTGCTTCTGGGGAATCCTCTGGTGCAGCAGCTGCTGCAGGGGGGTCCTTTGCTCCATAGCGCCGGGTCAGCACGTAGCGCAGCACGCTCCGAGTCCAGCCAAGACTGAAGTGGGTCTGCAGGAAGCCACGCCGCACAAGCTTTTGCTGCTGCTGCTGCTGTAGTTAGTCGAGACAGGCTAGAGCAGTTAAGACAGGGTCTCGAGCCTTGGAGGCACACCGCAGCAGGAACTCTCCTGCTCAGTCTTCGAAATGCAGCTGCAGAGTTTCGTCACAGCGAAGCCGCAATGAATGTATAGGCATGAAGGCAAATAAAGAAGATCCATGTACCGGCGCCGTCCTCACCTCCGTAGTGGCCCAAAGAAAGTGGCAAAGAGAAGGCAGCGCCAAGGCCTCTCCTTCTGTTTCTATCTTGTGTTGCAGGCCCTCAGCCATTCTGTACACAGCACAGCGAAGTACACAGCAGCTCTTCACGAGCCCTTTCAGCAGCGGCCAGTAGCTCACCACACGCTGGTTGAGCAATTCAGCACAAAGCCTGCACGGGTGTGCATTTTGTATGCAGAGAAGGAACTAGGTGCTTGAAAAGCCTACCCTTAGGTCAGCCTACAGAGGACTTGCTGATCTGTAAATGTTTTTAGTTCTCGTATTCATAAATCGTTCCATGCAGCTACATTGTGCCGTTTCCACTCTGTTAAGACAGCAACCTTTGACCTACTTGATGAAAGCGTCGTCTACGAATCCAATCTGCGCGCAGGCAAACAGCAGCGCTGCGGTGGAGTCGGGATCGATTGTCATGCCTGCAAGCCGTTGGAGCTGCGCAGAGAGGGCAGCCTGCACCTTGAGGCGTCTGTGGATGTGCGTGCGGATTAGCAGCCTTTCTTCTGCCCGCAGGGCTGCAAAGCACCCTAAAAGGCGCAGAAACTCCCGGGTAGAGGCGCGCCCCAGCAAGTAGGCTAGCCGGCGCATGGCCAGCTGCAGCAGCTGTGGGTCCGGCAGCCGCAGCAACAGCAGCGCATGCAGCAGGTCGCACAGGCTCGCGCAGTCCAGGCACCAGTGGCTGCGCAGTTTGATCTGCAGCTGGTGCTGCAGCTGCTGCTGGAGCTGGGGAGGACGAGCAGCGCAGTCGACCTTGCTCAGCAGCAGCAGCAGCTGCACGCAGTCTTCCGCAAAAAGCCGTTCCACCTTCCGTCCAACGGCGCGCAGGAGCTGAGGCACCGCCGGGTGTGATAGGTACTCCGCTTCAGAGAGCCCTATGAGGGCCTGCGCCACCCCTTCTGGAGGCAGCGCATGCAAACGCTGCTGCAGCATGCTGCAGCAGCTGTCGAGAGCTCGAGTGTCTGTACACCCCCCAACGCCCAAGCCGTAAACTGTGCGTGAGAGCTGCTTTGGAGAAAATGAAGGCAACTGGCTGACGACCTTTTCAGCCAAGACTTTCATGAACTCCGCGTTGGAGTACCCCAGAACTGCGAAGGCCACCGCGGTGGTTGCGAGCTGCTGAGGGCTGAAGGCGCTCAAGTGCGGCAGCATCGTCACACTCAAGTCAGCCAAAAGCTCTTCGTCTTGCACCCCTGAGGCACAGCAGAAGGCAGACTTTGCCAAGAGTGGGTGAGTTTTTTCTTACTTCGCTCAAAAGCTGCAAATGCACCTATCGAATTTCGCGCAGGGGCGTCTGCGTTTCAGCATGTCAGGGGTCCATGAACGGAACTACAAAACTAGCAAAGAACTGGCCAAAACAGGGGAGCACTGGTCTCCAGGAAATCCCACAAAAGTGTATCCTCAGGGACTCTCTAGCGGGGCTCACTGAGCCGCTTCTTACCTGCCTGGGCGTAGGCCGAGGCGATCGTTGAGAGCTGGCGGGCATTTAATTGAGGGAGGGCCCCCCTAATGATGGGGGTTAGAGTGTAGTCGAACAAGTCCTTTGAGTCCTCCAGCGTCCGCGCTAAGGCCCAGGCCAGCTGCACAACATCCCCCGGGGCGCAGAGCTCAGCCTCCGTCTCGAGCCTGCGCTGCACCGCCGCAAAGAGCCCCTTGTCCGCCACGCCCACGGCGGCAAAGGCCCACGAGACGGAGGCCAGCTCGGAAACTGACAGCTGCGGCAGCAGGGCCTTGGCCCGTGCTGCGAGGCCCCCAAAAAGGCCGAAGTCTCTCACGCGCAGCCGGGCCAAGGCGCAGCAGACGCAGGTGAGGTCCAGGGGGCGCTGGATGTGGGGAGTCACTCGCTGCACAGCCTCAAGAAGGGCCCCGTGCAGGGCCCTCCCCTCAGCCAGAGAGGCACAGGCCGGCAGCATGCTGAGGCAGTACAGGCAAGTGGCCACTTGGTGGGGAGAAAGTTCTGGAGCCAGAGCCCCGCAGCGAGCTAACAACTGAGGCAGCCACTGAGGGGGGTGCTCCAGGCGCATGAGGCCCCACAGCATGTTCGAGGCCCCCTGGGGGTCCAGCAGCGGCAGCGCTGCATGCGCTGCCTCCAGCAGCAGCAGAAAGCGGCGGTCAGAAACTACGGAGCTTCGCGTGTAGGGGCTCACGAGGCGCCCCAGACGGTGCACAGCAGTCACTGCGTTCACAGGGTCGAGCCCGAAGTGCTGCGCCAGGTGCAGTCGTGTAGCTTCAGCAGCAGCAGCAGCAGGAGCAGCAGCAGCAGCAGGAACAGCAGCCTTCTCCGTCGAGGGAGGCTCTGCAGCGGCCGTTCCCCCCACAGCCTCTCCTGCTGCAGCAATCGCCTCCAGGATGGCCTCGGGGCCCTTGGCTCTCATCAGCCGCTGCTGCGTGTGCAGGTGCTGGGGAGAAAGTTTTTCCCAAAGACCTCGCGGCATGCGCGCTGCATGCGCAGCTTTGGCCACGGGGCTTTCAGTCTCAATTAGCTCTGCCTCTTCTGTTCCCTCCGCTGCCACGGGCTGCTCAGCGGAAGCAGCAGCAAGCCCAGGGTCCTCAGAGAGTGGATCGGGAGGCAGGGGGGGGCCATCGTATGGCTCAGCGACAAGTGCCTCCGGGGCCCCAGTTGCCCCCTGGGGCCCCCTGCCATGCATGCTGCTCCCCGGCAGCTCTGCTGGCCTTATCCGTGCATGCAGCTCGACACTTTGCTGCAGGTCCGACAGGTCCCGCCAGTCTGGAGGCGGGCGTGGCGCTGTAGCCTCGTGGACTTCGCTGGGGGCTCTGGGGGAGTGGAGACCCCCCCCAGTTCTCGCTGCCTGGGGGAGGCCTCGGGGGCCAGAAGCCCCATCGTCTGGGGCTGCAGCTGCTTCGGGCAGCATCCTGTGGGGGCTCGCGGGGCTGGGGCTTTGAATGACCTTCGGTGCTGCCTTGGAGCCCAAGACCTGCACTGTACGCTTAGCGGCGCGCGCGTGCCTTTGCATGCGCTTGTCTTGCTCTTGCTTCAGCAGCTGCTGCCACAGCGAAGGCTGGTAAAGGGACTCATTGTCTTTGAGGCCCTTGACGTTGAAACGGGACTTCCCAAACATCCGCGTGCTGCCGGGAGATGGTGACCCTGGGGGCCCCCGCGAGCCTGGAGGGCCCCCTCCCCTCTGAATCTGTACGTTTACTGGTGGCCTATAAGAGGGGCTCCCAAACTCGTCGACAGGCACGCGTTCCTCTTCAAACAGCGCCCCAAACGCGCGGTGGGCGTCCAGGCAGTCTTCTGCGGCGTTGGCGCCGCGGGCAGATACGGGGTCCCTGGAGGCCCCATGAGGCCTCTCAGAGCTCTCTGTGGGGCGCTTAGGGGCCCCATCAGCGTTGGGAAGGCGGGCCTCCGATATGCCACGGCGGGCCCCACTGAGCATGTCCCAGGCATTGCTCGAGCGGAGCCGTGGGGACCGGCCACTGAAAAAGGACCTCATGGCGCATTGCTACAGCCTCTTTATTTTGCGAAAATAATCTTAGAGGCGGCTAAGATGTGCACCTACTGTGTTGCGCTCTAGGGGGGCCCCGTGAGACTCGAAGACCAACGGTGTAGTGATCTGTGCCTACGCAGTTCCTATGTGCGTAGCTGTGCTCAGCAAACTCAAGCGCATATATATACAATTATCCAGTTGAAACTAAATACAGAAAAAAAACCTTTAACGTAAAACTTAAGGAAGCCTGGTATTCTTATCCATGTATGCACAAGCGAATCCTCCTTTCCACAGCACAGCTCCATGTACGCAGCAACGTTGCGGGTACCACACAGCTTAGATACACACTCTGGAAAGATGAACCGAGAATTTCTATTAATAACTATGCAATGTGTGGACCTACTCTAGATGAACGAGGGAAAGATCCAAGTCGAAGTGACTCATATGTAGGGAAGCGGGAGGGCTGCGACTGGTACTACAAAAGCTGTAGCTCTCGAAAGAATTTTCTTAAAGGTGTACCGACTCACACACAAGACGTGCAGACTTGCCTGCTGGCAACACAAATTACAAGGATACGGTCTGTGGGCAGGAGCGTGATACAGCCTCTTCCATATACGCGCAACTTTTGGATCCCAAAATTGTTCAAAACACGCTAGCTCTACTGTACGCACTTTTTGGAATTTTAGTGAAGGAAACAGCATAGAGCACAAACCGGCCGCCTCTTCCCTCTATTGCCATGATGTTGATTTGCATCGCGTTGATACGTCAGAGTAAGGTAAACAGCATATGCGGTTGCAATTCAACCGTCTGTCTAACCCCTAAAAGTTTCGTTCCGAGCCTACTAGAGGTTGCATCGTGTTCATTGCCTTGAACTAATATCATATTTTGTCGCTGGAGCGGTTCCGCCAATCTCGCATAGCAAATAGGCCGTAGCAGCAGCCGATCTCCAAAACCCGCCGTGCCATCCTGCAGCCAGTAAACTGAAAGAAAATTGTTGTATTTACTGTGTCCTACTGATAATTTTCCGACTTCTTTGTGTAGTAAAACACAGTTGCAGGCGTTTTGTCTCTTGCTGACACAGTGACGTTTAGCATAACTGCAACTGCATATGCCCCTTCACATGGCAAGGGAGAAAATCTCTTGTGTGCGGCGCGTTATATGTTCTTCTAAAAAGACAACGGTGCCGCTTTCGCACTAAACCGCGAAAATCCCTTTTTTAGGAGCCGTTGATGCCGCTCATGCGGCGACGCTGAATGATTCGCGCCTCCATTCGTAGAGATCCGTTTATGCAGTAAGTGCAAGACACTTAAAAGCTAATATTTCTTGTTCCACCTGCCAGTACACTTTCGTCAGGTTAAGCCAAGAAGAGAAGCATCTGCTCATTGGGAGGTAGAGTGCCTGATTGTGGATCACTGGATAGTGAGCCTTTCGCGTTAATTCTTTAGTTAGATGGCAGTTGTGAAAGCACCTGAATTTTCCACAAGCAAGTTCATGGCAGTTGCCCACTCAGCAGTGCCGGCAGCGATGGTTTTTGACTCAATCCCGCCATCAATGATACGGACCATTTATGGTACAGGCTATTTAGCGCATTTTTTAGCGGCACCTAGTTCCTCAGTAGCTAATCTGTTCCGGTTGCGTTTCCCTGTCCTAAAGGCACAAGTATACTTAGAGGCGCAGTATTTCATTCCGGGATAATTCTCGAAGCAGCTTTCCGAAGAGCGTTTAATGATGCTTCCGTGCAGAGAAAACTCAGGACTCCACTGTCACAAATGTCTGCTAAATACGTAAATCTCATAGCCACTGGTGGTGGCACGGTGAACATAGCTCCTGGCCTCTTGAAAAAAGAGACAGTGCACAAAGAATCCGTCACATAAGGCAGGTAACGTCCGTATAAGTTGCCTCTCGAACCCAAATTGGCCCGCGACTTGCTCAGGCTGACAGTTATAGATAAAGAAGCGTACTGGTTTCAGAATGCGAAACTTGCCATATGCGTGTAGTATCTTTTCGAAGAAGGCGTCACCTATTCATCGACCTTGGTATGGAAAATCAATGATTATGAGAGATGCTGCTCAGAAGGAGATTTTGGAGGACGGGGTTCGCTCACCTTCTTGTTAGTTTAGCTGCCGATCATTGCTGGAACAGCCAGAACATTAGTTTTTATCTGACTTTTTCCAGGGCTTCCGCATCAAGTTGAAATTTCTATGGCCATGGAAAGTCTAATCAGCAAAAATGTCGTCGCATTGCCATAGATTAATCTGGCAGCACCGTAAGCCCACTAACTTTGTGCCACAGGATATCTGGGGAGTTGCAAACTACTGGCTGCAATCGGATACCAATTTATTTCATTTTTCAAGGCACGAGGTCAAGAACAGTGAGCGGTTTTGCCTTTGAGGTCGGGCCACCCGTCCCTGGCCGGAAGTGCCAGTGCGTATCAAAAATTGGGCTATTGGACATAGCCCGCGCTGCGCGTAGCTCAAAACTATTTGAACTTAGGCAATGTGCCTATCTACCAACGCATATGCAAGATATTAGTTCATGAAGAATGGCAGCAGCAGTGGGGAGCCCATAACGAGAGGCTGAAACAGGAGTTTAGTCTTTGTTATGTGCCTTGAAGAGTTTGGGCGTGAGGCGAAGGGGAGAAGGTTTTAGTTGCGGTAATCTGAGACATCTGTCAGGGCAGCATGCCGACGGCTTGCTCTGCTAGCCCACAACTTCGTCTGTCCGTCCTGCTGCTTTGCATCTGGATGCTCTTAGATCTTGCCTTATCGAAATATAAGTACCGGCGCATTAGCCAGTCAGATCCTAGGACAAGGCCATTCATGTACGTCTCACGGTAAAAGCCCCCGACAGTCAGTCGCTCCCACACCACATAAACAACACCGTCAGCAAGCGGCCGCTGCTGCCAATCCTTCTGCTGCTTCTCTGTAATACTTAAAGTTGGTGGTGGCAGTTTTATTGGGACCCTGCAGAGCTCGAGGTGCAGCTTAGCCACGCAGTATTCCGCAAGTTCAGCTGCAGGCGTCTTTTCTTCTGTTGTAACGAGGACCTGCAGGGATCTCCTTGCCACCAGTTGGCTGCAATAAGTAAAATAGGTACTGCGCAGATAACGCACAGCAGTTGGAGCACCTCATGCTTCACTCTTCCCCACTGGCCCGTGTCTGCATTTGTACCAACCATGTCCTTCCACTGCGCAAGAGTGTAGACATTCCCGTAGCACGCTCTCACAGTCGCGTTAATGCAAACCTGCTTTCGTGAGCCGCATCTTTGGCACACTGAAGGTTCCCATTTTTCCACCTCCTTCAAGTGGAAGCAGCTGCGATGTCTCTGGTGTTAATCGCTCTACGTTCAAATGGGGAAGGAAGTTTTGCAGCTGCCCGAATTGCCGCTTAAACTCCGCATTCTCCTTGGCACACTCCATTTATGGAGGGTCGTCTTCTTGCTACCTCCTCAACTTATCTCTCTGCGCAATCTCTCTGGTGCCTTGGTGGAACCTAGCCCTGGATTTTAGGGCTCTGCTACCATGCCCGGGTTGGCTCGCGGATGCTGGGCATCCTCGCGACGTGTACCTATCAAGGTCATTAGGCAGGCGCACGGCTACCGCACCACAAATCGCTGGGTGCTAGAGGTCTTTAGGTTCAGAAATGTCGAATTAGAGTGATTTTGAGCCAACGGTTTGCAATTATTTGGCCCTGAAGAAGATATCAGGGCTGCAGGGCAGCGCTGCACTCAGCAGGATGCCTACTATCTATTACGCCCCGTACTTCTATTGAAATCGATTGAACAAATCAAAATCTAACTAGGGGAACAGAGAGTCTTGAAGGGACTCAAAAGACAGCTGATAAGCCTCCGAAACACCTGGTTCCGCAGGTTGCACAGGGTCCTGGTTACCCGCAGGGTTGCTCCGAACCCCCATCTCGCCCGTAGCGCTCGCAGGGTGTAGCCACTGTCATGGCTCGTTTTTTATGCGGTTTGTACGTAACTTGTAATTCCAAATGAAGCAATTTTAATGCTCACTTGTAGTAAGCCGATATCCACTTATGTTTCAACGTCGAGTGCAGTCTAAGGTGTGAAAAAGCGCAGCCGGATCTAGAGGTCTACAAGCTGTATTGCAGTGTCTAAACGAGTGCAACATGGGTAATTCAAGTAAAGAATGCCTAACACGGTAAGTTGAGCCTGGGGTGAGAGGTAGCTGGCAGGTCCCCAAAAGTCCCCACATGGGTCCAAAACACATGCATTTTTGCCATTTTATATGCCAGTAAGTTCAGAAACTTATCAAATTGGCGCATGTGGCAATGTTGCATAAGGGCCAGCAAGCAATTGGTCACGTGAACGGTCATGGTGGGGCCAGTATCGACGACGGTCGCTAACCCTGCATGCCGATCTGAGCAAGAGACCGCTCAAGCACACCACAGAACGTGTCTGTTGTGATTATGTGTTAAGTTTATGTTGAAACTCATGATCAAAGGAGCGGTGGAGTCCCAGATTTCGCGTATTACGCTCATTCGTTTAGCGCCGCCACTGAAATATGCTTCGCCCACCGCAACTCATGCGTGAACCAAGGCCAAGCTAGGTGCACTCCCAGCAGGAGTTCCCAAGGAACAATAATAAAGGAGTATAGAGTAAATCGCATTATGCGACAACTCGAAGAGTTCTGTCGCCAACGAAACAGAATTGCTGTGTTTCCGCTGCGCAATGCGCTCGAGTCACCAGCAGCCCCAAACGCGGGCCTTGATGCTGAGCCTGGATTGCCTCGATCCCCTTAGGTCCCCTCGTACATAATATATATAGACTTGCTTAGTAGTTATTGCTTATGGTCATTGCTATATTTATTGAGGGTTCTGTGTCCAAGCAGCCTTCACCATTGCTGGAACACTGACCACTGCAAAAAGGACCCCCTCTGTTTTGGCCGTCTTTCTCTGGCATCAGTGATGCACATTTTTAAGTCATTTTATCCTAGAGAAGCCCATCAGTAAGCTAATGTTCTTCCGAAGAGACGGCGTGGAACCATCTGCCTCTCAACTGCCAAAAGCCCGGTATTCCCTCCGCGTGGAAGAGGGACTTCCCCTTTTGAAACTTTTCTCTCATGCGCTAACTCGGCACCCGTACAATCAGCAGGTCCGCCAGAACAAATCAACTGTACAGCATCTGCACACTCTGGAAATGCGAAATGCCTAAGTCCAGCCGTCTAGCACCAAACACTGCCACAACCCACGTAGCGCTTGCAGTGTTGGAACGGAATTAATCATTGAGGATATTTCGGTCTCGAGTGTGACATCTAGAATGAGACAGCAATGAGGAGGCCAGCAGCTAGACGTGACAAAGACATATTTGGCACTGCAGGCGTGCGCGTGTGCTGCATGCACCACGCTTGCAGGTATTCCTGGTGGCATCGGATGGCTCACAAGGCTCAACAGCAGGCGCCCAGTCTGCTCTTAAAGCGGCGATTTCTTGTGTAAGGCATGATCTTCATATATGGGATGAATGGCTGCACATAGAGTGATTGTGCAGGAAGCGAAAATTCGGTTCTGCTTGTTTGAGGACTTGCAGGTGGCAAACAGGAGCTGCTGCATTTGTTTAAGAAATGTTCGCCTAGAATCGTTCCTGCACCTTCCGCTGCAGCAGCTTCTGCTTAAGCGATGGCAGGGATCAGTGCTTACATGGCGTGGACCGGGTGGCGCTGCTGCCTGCAGTGGTGCATCTGCAGCAGATGGAGCGGGGGTTTCCTGCTCGGTGGTTGGAGACACTGGGGGAGACATGAATGCAGCTTGTCTCCAGAATGATGGAATCATGATTCTGAAGGTATGCGGACTTATAAAAATGTTGAAAGAGCTTGTCAACATGTTGAAGTGCCTGGACATGATCTTTAGCTGTATTGGCCGCATCGTGGCCCACTCTGAATGGCCGTAGTTCAGCACGGGTATTTCAGCCATGTTATTCTTTCCCAAGGCAATATGTATTGTGTTTATTCTCCCAAATACGGTGGCGTACGTTGGTGTGGCGTCGCCACGTTCGTCCGTGCCCTAGTGCTTTTGTCTTACCTTTTTTCGTGGTGAAAGGCGCTTACCATCCGTGGACAAGACAGGCACCTTATAAGGGCCCAGAGAGCATCGGACCTCGTAGACTTTCGTTTGCTTTTGTTGGTGCGCGTTCAGTTGGACCGCTTTACCGCACAGGTGTTGGGACTCGACACGTGGATGCGGCTGCCTCACTTTATGCGGAAATGTACGGTGTTTTCCTTTTGTAGTGTTTTGACTATGCGCCTGTCGCCGTTTTCTTACTCGGTTGCAGCGGAACTGCAGTGAAAGCTTCTGCGGGGATGGTCCTGCCGTTGCATGCTGCCCCGCTTCGTTCTGTCTGCCGTTGCAGCTTTGCCCCCTGGAACCCGCTATCTAAAGATCGACGTGCAGCATCCAGCAGTTGTACGCCATCAGAAGCCGCCCAGAGAAAGTGCCCGGCATTCCCAGACGCAGAGCCAATGGCCGGACAGGGAAATGCAAACCGGATACCCGCCGTCTCGCCTGTACGTGAAGCTTCAACGTGGTCTCAGCTCACTGGAGCCTGTTGACGTCCTCGCCAGCACTGCACGTAAGGCAAATAGTTTGGCTGATTCCCCGGAAAAGAGGCAGGCATCTGTTGCCTGTGACAGCAGGAGCTGCTGTTTCCGTTGCTCCAACTCACACTGTAAACGCAGGTGCCTTTGTCAGGCGCCTTTTGATCCTAGACAACCACTGATTTTGAAGGCTCGGTAGTTGTTTCAAATGGTGTCAATTAGTGTATACCGTGCAAAATCATCTTCGACACATTGGCGGTCCGATGCTTTTGCAGCACCCGAAGGAGACTGCGAAAGCGTAGAAGCAAGGCGCAGGATGGCGGAGCAACTGCAGCTGCTCTTGAGAGCGGGAGGCAGCCCAGATGCCACTTGCCACCTTGTGCAGCTGCAGTGTCGCTTGTCAGATTACAGAGGGGGTATCATGGACATGACGGAAGAGGCTGCTTTGGCTGCATCCACGATGGCAAATGCACACACGCAGCAAGAAGGTGACCTCCTAATGACGCCAGATCTTCCCGTTACTCAAATGCCAAGCCGCCTTTTGCTGCCAGATTGGGATAAATTCTTTGCAGCTGCTGCAGTGGCGGCGCCAAAACGCCGTCCTCTTCCGAGTGAGCACACCGATGCAACTGTCGTAGAAAGGCACAGATGCAGCAGGAAAACAGCCGGCCACCCTGGTGTGAGAATCCCAAACCAAGCCAAGGCGCAGAGCTCCTTGAGCAAAGCAAGCTCTAGACGCAGCAGCAGCAGTGAACCACTGTCCCCCGTAAGCAGTCCTCGACAGGCTCCCCCACTCCGACCAGATTTTCTTGAAGCTCTTCAACTCTTGCATGAAAGACAGAAGCGGCGATCAGCGAAGTCTCAGCATGGGAGTAAAGGACACCAAGCAGCACCGGAAAGCGCCTCTCACACTGAGGAGGCGCTGCAGCTTGCGGCTGCACCTCCTTTCAGGAAATTACCACAGGCGGAAGCCCTATTCACTAGTGTCACAGAGTACCTGGGTTGCCTCGGCATGGACATGCCGGTGAACAATGTAAGCATGGTTGTCAGCTGAGGCCGTACTTCAGGGCTTACATTGTCATTGCGCACTTTCTGCGCAACTGAGCGTCATTCCAGCACCTCGCAAAAAATAATAGTCTTCAATGCAGCACTTCACTGTGGAAACTTCGCCATGTTATGGTGTATTGGGTGCTCTGACTGTGTGTGCTGCTCAGGATGACTGTGGGTGGCTTCGGAAAGCAGATCGGAGGACGGACCCACAATCAGTAAGGCCGTAAATTTCACAGCACAAGCGTTTTACGCAAAGCATTCAGTTTGTGTTCCATCTTGCAGTTCTGTGGGGAGGAGCGCGGAGTGCTTCTACGGTACTTGCGTCTAAGATGGCTGATTCACTTTTGTTCGTCAAAAGAGCTACACTACCAGACTGGGAAAATTGCTGGGTCACTCATTGTGAACATCTGCACTCTCTGTAGATTCCCGTGGCCAGTGCATCTGGAGGACTTCTTCATTCGGCTGCTGTGGTGTCAGCTTCAGAGTCGTTGTAGTAAGTGGATACCTTGGCACACAACGTTGAAAGCACGTCCAGCTATGAAGCAAAATTTTACCTTTACTGCGGAAGTCGAGTGTATGCAGCGAAATAGCCAGAAAATCCAGGGACAAAAAGTCCTGTGCCCTGTTCATGCGTTTCAGCACTTGGCTACTATCACAAAGACGAGGAGCGTGGGCAGCGGTAACTGTCGTGGGCGTTGCAGACACAGCAGCAGCCTACACAGGACAGCCTCATGGTAAGTTACTTCACGCAAAGCACGAACACCCTCACAGCATGGAACCAGGAGCACGAACATCTTAAGAGCATGGTGCTAGTAGTCTGGACGAAACAATGTACGGTCAAGCTTGTTGCAAGCTTGGGGCAATGCGATCCAACCTAACTAAAGAAGGGTTTTGGGGACGCCAAGAAGCCTCAGTTTGGCATAGAACAGAACGGTGTGAAAGGCTGAAGGCACCCTACAGGCCAAAATGGAGATCCTCTGTAACACGTCCTCCTGTTTATCCTGCGTGAGACTTATATGCGCTACAGGGAGCGACATCAGTGGCGAGTCGACCTTGCACTTCGTGCTCTATGCGGATGAAACTGACAGTGTTCGTGGGGCTCTATTGCAGACGATCTCTGCATGCGATGCAGCTACCAGTTTACCCTGAGTAACACAACGGGCATTCTAATATTTAACCTTTTAATATTTAACCTTGGCAGTCTAGCTATTGTGTTACAGAGAGGTCTGCCCGGTGCCTTGCCGCCTTGGGAAGGTGAAAGGACCTGCTCGCAGCAGTGAACCATCTGTCTAGTCACCCGTGTCGGTGGACAGCTTTGCCGTATTGGCATTTCAGGGGTGCTTTAAGGGAAAGCAGGCGTGCTCATATTGTAGTGTCTAGAGTGCCAAAGTACTAGCTCTCCACGGGTGCTTTAGGAAAACAGACGTGCTGATATTGCAATGTCCTGATTGTCCTTGAAGAGTGATAGTATCCACGGCGTCAAGAATGCGTCGCAAATTATGAGGATGAAGACCCTGAACGCACGGCAGTTAACATACAGCTTCAGGTCAGGACTATGAAGTGCACTTTTGCATTTCACAGATAAAGAAAAACTCATGCCCGAAACAAGGTATCCCGGAGAACATCACGCATTGTTGGGCGGTTTAAAAGTAGCACCACAGGCCCCTACTGTGCTACATATTAATTCATGGGAGGACCGACGCCTTACATGTTGAGTGAGGAATATGCTTTCAAATTCGGCCAGGTGTGACCCCTGAGGCTTGCTAACAAGGCTTCGGAGGAGTTTCACCACACGCTTTCTGTTGCGACCACAGCACAACTATGTTAGCACCTAAAGTAAGCTCACACTGTTGAAATTGTCTGAAAGATGCATTAAATCCAGGATGTAAAATGAACGCTTACGTGTTTACGCTATCAAGAGACAGCAAGGGTTCGTCAAGGAATAGAGCGTTGCATCGAAGGCCGGCACGTCGCTTAATTGTAACCACAAAAGCGAGGTAGAGGCACAATGCGAGCAACTGGCGCTGCCCGCTCGACGCTTGCTGGAGTGTCCTTTCTCTAAGCCGCACACAGCACCTATTTAATTAAAATTGCGTGTCGGAACACCACGCGAGGCGGCTGGCTGAGTGAACATGTGCAACGAGTTGCTTGCCTGAAGGCGCCGTCGAAGCCTCGGATGCTCAGCACCTTATTCATACGAGCTGTTCCCGACGACGCAAAGTCGAGTCGGAGCAATCCCCCGCTGGCTTGTTCAAGGTATATATTTGTTTGTGTCTTTAGTTGGCGAAGTACGGACCTAGCCACAAAAAACTGCTCCACAACCACAGAGGCATTACTGCTTTGGCGCAACTGCGTGAAAAGATAAGCATGGGCTTACAAGAGAGAATTGACGGCGGGAAAGCAGAACGACCCCGAAAGAGAGTATAAATTTCGCTGCTCCATTCCAAATGTAGGCAGGCATGCCTGCTTGTATTCCAAATGTAGGCAGGCATGCCTGCTTGTGCAGCTAAATGCTTTCGGCATATGCGATACGGGAAGTCTAGCCAGACAGCGGTTAGTGCAATGACGCCTTACGCGAGCAAATTCCGCTGAATTCCTTGGGAGCCCAAGAGCTTCTCTGCTGATTCCAGCACTTCCTCCTGGCGCCTGAGGACGAAACGTTAAGCATAAAAGGTTCTGAGCATCATGAAGGGCTCCGACAGGCATGCGAACACTCCCACACCCGTCTGTCACCCACCTGTAAAATCTGGCGCGAGATTGAAACAGAGAAACTAGTCTTTGCAACCGCGCTAGTTGCTTTAGAACCCCAGCGTAATCTTGCGAAGCATCTCTTAGCCAATCTCGGGAAGTTTCAAGGACTGATTCAAATTTATAGTCCCTGTGGGCTTCTCCCTTTGAGCTGGCCAGCTTCACTGTTGAGTCTGCATCAGTCCCTCCGCGCGAGCTTGCATTAAAAGGCCTCATTTCCAGCAGATCTGGGGAGCTGAAACCCCGTTTCCGGCGTAAGAGGCGACGGACGTCCCTTAGCCTGAACAAGAAGGAGAACTTTTTGTCCTGTGACAGTCTTCTCCGTGGGACGCATTTTGGCCGTCTACGTTTACATACCTGACCGCCGCTACTAGATCAAGCTCGTCCGCTGCTTTGCTTAGAGCGCGTCGCCTCATCCGTGCTGTTGCAGTCGCGGCGGTCCAAACATCAAGCGGGACAAGCAGTGCAAGGAGTTCCTGTCAGAGGACAGAAGCGTTTGCGTGCAGTCATATTGAGAAAGCCCTTTCGTCACAGTTAACCCATGACAAAAGCTGTTGACTTTTCTCACATCTTATAGGAGAGCACTGCAACGCACAACGAAACCACGCACGGAAAATGTTGCTTCAGAGGTGCGTAGCAATCCATCTAACCCCTGAGATGCCAGGTAGATGAACTGACTCCAAGCCTTGAGTTTACCACCAAAAAGAGAGTCCAGCTGCAGAAACACGCACACCACGGCTGGCCAGGTCTATAGACGTCTTGTTCACAATAGACTGACGGGTTTGCTGCAATGGCTTTGACACATGATTACCTGCCGCTGGGTATCTATGGCACTTTGGCCTGTCAAATCCCTGCCTCCGACATGCACTGTCAACTCGGACCGTCCCGAACGCCACCGCCTCCGCCGCAGGAAAAACGACTCTCCATTCAGTTTACCTGTAAAAATGGAACTACGCCTATAAGTAACATCTTAAGTGAATGTGGTTTTCGCAGCAGCGTGAATGTCGCATCCAAAAGCATCCCCTGTCATTGTTGCAACCGCCTCTTCAGTGCGTTTGAGGCGTGCTACATTAATCTGAAAGGTTTTTCGCTATCCACAGTGCCAAGAGCCCACCCTCAAGCTCGACCGAGGCGAAGCGGTCTTCGTCGCAGCGTGCTAGGGCGTTATCGCTTTCGGCCTTTCCATCGATGGTTTCAATTAAAGCGCTATTTGAGTTGGATGCAGGTGGGATGTCATCGCAGACTACACCCGTCACCTAAACAGTCACTGCATAATATTGACAACTCAACTTTGGTGTCCCTGCAGCGTTGTCATCATTTTTTCTAGTGACGCGGATAGAACGAAGGTTTCTGGATGACATTATTCTGGTGGCTTGCCTTGGGCCTCCCTGTACTACTAGTAAAGCCGCTAGCAGCGCCATCCCCCACGAGCGCCCAGATAACAGCTTGCATCACAGTCGACTTCCCTGCGAGCCACCTATACGCCTCCCAACGAATTCTCTCCAACTAGACAGATGAAACACCAAATACTCAGGACCACATGGTTCAAGGGCGATGTAATAGGGATCCCAAAAATAACTGCATTTCACGCTCAAATGCAGCTTGGAATGGGCACAGTAACAAGCCGCTAAACACTACCAACAGTCGCTCATCCTGGTCATGCTCGTGATACTCGATGGCACTCGTCCTATGCTTCAACAAGCGATTCTGTGAAGCTGCCTGGGGAAGGTAGTCAGGATTTCTGACCAGAGCCGTTCTCAGTAAATGCAGTCCCTTGCGCGTCATCGTTCTTGCTTCCTTGAATGATAACAAGTCCACGTCTATGTAAATTGAGGCGAACGACGCCGCTGTACCGAACACGAAATCACTTGAGCATATGCATGCTTTATAGAAGGCCGCCAATGCTCTTGTCCTCAGACAGCGACGGTAAGGTGACATAGAAGTCAGTGAACAGCCGGTCGCACGCCGCTGTCAACATAGTAATGTCTCTATTCGTCCCTGAATTAGGCTCTTCCAGCTTACCTGTAAAGACCGAATGATTCTATGCGGGCCTGGTGCAGCTGAAGATCTGCTGCTACATGTGGCCACTCAGCATTCTTGGTTGCTGAGCCGCATCCCCTCTTGCTGGGGTTTTCAGGTCCGATATTGGTAGAACCGTCCAGCTGCTCCTGGAGCAGTCCCTCGGCCGCTGCCACTGCAGATCCAACAGCAGACTCCAGTTTGCAGAAGCATAGCCAGGATGTAAGCTCCTTGCTTGTACACTATTGTGAACTCTTGCAAGACGAATTGGCACATACTTCCACATGAGCAGCGTTGCACTAAAAAGACAGCCTAATTCGAACATGAAGTGTTGCAAAGGGGCCAGAATGCTTTTCTCCCCACAGGCATGTTTGCTGAAGGTCTGGTATCCACCCTTGAGCTCCTGGTAAACATAGAGGCGCAGGGCCTCGCGAGGAGATTGGTTTTCCACCGGCAGGAGACCGTGATGCATGCAGAGCCTGAAGGGCAAGCCGAAAACGTCGAGCAAAACACGACTATGTCTAGTGATAACAAACGGCGTAGCCTTTGCAGGTCCATGCATAAGAGCAAGCAATGCTTCCGCTAAGCAACCACGTACAATGCAGCAGAAGTTGCTGAGCTGGGACCTTCGGTCTTCTGCTCCGCCGCTACAGAGTGAGAACCCTCTCCGACAGACTTTGAGGGTCCTGCACTTGGGGTGACGCGACAGTCAAATAAGATGCCTGCAAACAGCACTGACTCAGATCCTGTATCTTCAGGCTTCGCAAGCAGGCACTAATACTTTCACCAGCCCTTACGCCGATACTTTGTCTTTGAATGTTCAGTGGCTTTCAGCAATCAAGCGTACGCAGACATAGCATTACCTGCATCTTTGTAGGCTGCTGAGAGTTGCAGGAGCTGCTCCGAATCTAGCTCTGCATTCCCGTTCAGCAACTTCACGCCAAAGGTCGCGTCCCCTTCACTATGTGGCTCCACGAGAGTGCTCGGTGTCCTGGGAAATTTGCCAGTAGGAGGATGCTGTCCAGAGAGCTTCCTAGATTTCTGCATGTTCATCTCCTGTGTAGGGGGCGCTTGCGTTGGCTCCTCACAGCGCATTGTGTCACACCGCCTTGATTGATGTCCATTAAGACTATCAAGAGTGGAAGGAGCGATCGCTTCATCGCGAGCAGGCATTCTGGTTATCGCATGCGTCTTTGGTAGGAGCACTACCCTGTCTCCACGGCGCAGTGCCTCTGGTGCGGGCAAGAGCCTCGGGTCGTTCACCGGAAAGTGTCTGGGGCCAACTGCAGACTCCTGTGCGTCTACTACGTTGAAGCCACAAGATCTAGAAATAGTATAAATATATTTGCGCTGGTAGGCTTCCGCAAGAGATGTCTGCATGGAGCGCCACAACAGACATACAAGTACGTGGTGTTAAGCAGTCCCTTTGCTTTTTCAGGGTTCGCCAAGAACGGCGTCTGTCTTATTAATGCATACCTGGTAGAGTGAGCCTACATAACGAGCCTGTTTACCGACAAGCTGGGGTGTGTGGATGTGGCCACTGTAGACAGGCACATCTGGTAGAAGGCTGAGATCTACGGCATCGCTTGACAGAAGCCTGGAGTCCTCTAAAAAGGGGTTAAGCGATGCTCCACGAATGCTGAGGTGGCCGAATACAGCGCGCAACGTCGTACACTGATACGAATGCAAAGGAACACAAGAACTGACGCTGAGTGTGTACAGAGGCGCCGATCTAATCCGTCCTCAAGAACACGGCGTCGATGGTCCAGCAATCTAGCTACAAAACAGTGCTCAGTGGCTTGTTTTCTGTGTTAGCTCTATCTTTCCAGCAAAAGAATGATACGCTGTTTCATGGCCGACCTGCTTTGCCTGGGCCAAGATTCGCTGCAGCTTTGCGGTTTCACGCATATGAGGCAAGAATAGAAGCTCTCCATTAACAAGCGTCGGCCGTCTAAATGCCAACACAAGAGGACTTTGTGAAGCAGCCTTCTCCAGCGGCTGCAGCAGGTCGCGCCCTGCTTCGTACTGCAATTGGTCATGATTACCAGGGAGCAGGAGGATCTATGCAGGCGGCGCAACACAAATAACAACGTAAGCTATTGTTTCCCCTCTCCTGGTGCACTGTGATGCACAGTACTCACGAAACAGCAAGCCAGTCAATGTCTGTGTCTATTAAACTGCGTGATCGCAGGTGTGCCCCTTGCCCTTGATCTCACTGGAATATCCCACTGCTCCCAAAACTCGAGGAGGGGCCTCAGTAGCCCCCAATGAAGGTGCTTTTCGATGCGGGAATGCCAGAAGTCCCCAAGGAATACAGCAACAGTAGGTGCATCCCTAGATTTTGGGTTTCGCTCCCCGCTCTCCACAGCAACAGGCCTGAAGCCTACTTGGTGGCCCATCCCCAGGGAGGTACACTGGCGTTTGCATGTTTGCTGTACCAGGGAGAGGGCATCAAGGCACGTGTTCAGTGTGGCTTCGCCCATATGTAGGTCACCAAAGAGAACAAAACGATCAGCTTCAGCAACAATAGGGCATCTGAAATTATCCCACAGTCCGTGTCCTGCAAGCGTTGTGTCCGCAGGGCAAGATCCTCTTGTGGCCTTCGTGCCTCTCGACTGGGGACGCTGCTGGGTGCGATTGGCCGCATGTAGAGTGACTTTACGAGCAGAGCGGTGCACGGAAATCAATCTGCCAATGCCTCCCCAAGGTACGCCATTGTTGGACAGTCGTGGCCATGAGTTAGTCCCGTAGCAGAATGCCAAACAATTCACTTCCAAGCCTTCTGTCTTCTGGCTTCGGGCAAAAGAATTCGCTTGCGTGGAGATCCACATGCAAGCTGTAGACGTAGATACACAAGCATATGTCCAGCATGACAGCAAAACCACCCAAAACTGCCACTTACAGCTGACGCAAGGCCGCCAAGCCATCAGCGTGCACTTGTATTTTCCTGCATGTGCTGGCGAAGGCGCCCGGGAAGAGCGATGGGAGGGAACGATGGCGGGAAGAATAAGGCAGAAGCGCACTAAGGATCTTGGCGTAGCGGCGCAGCAGAATCAGGTCGCGGCGGCGCAGTAGCCTCTACACGGTTTGCCGCGAGAGCTTCAACTAGAAAAACCGTCCCCGACCGCTTTCGACGCATCCTACTGACCAGCCATGATGACATCTTTTATCTGCGCGGATGATAGGAACGAAGCCTTGCAAAACAACTCACTTGGGAACGTGCACGCGCATCGAAGCCTTTTTTCTTGGGGGTGATCATGGCATTCCTTCCCTGTTCTTAACTATGGGTCAATTTTCACGGTGATGTGCTAGTTTGTGGCGGGAGCTTTCATTGCAAATTTGTTCCTCGCATTATTCGCAACTGAAAATTTGAAGTTTCAAGTAAGTGGAAGTTTGCAGGGTTTGCTAAGTTCAGTAGGACGGATTTCATGAATCGATTAGAGGGGCCCTCGCCAGCACGCAGCTCAAGCATGAAACGTCAGTTTTGGTCTTAACTACATTCAGATATTGACGGATTTAACGAATAAATTTGTAGGAACCAACTTCAGTTTGGTGAGAAGGCCAACACTGCCATAGGCTATCTAGAGTCATGTGGACCAATACCGAGGTGCCCTGAAGAGAGCCTGCACTCGAAGGGCAGTACGGCAACGCTGCCAACCTGACAGTCTTTGTTTGAGACAGTTTCCTCTTCGCTTTGCTTGCTAAATTAGCGTACACAGTTACTAGTTGCACACAGCACGTCACGCAATGGCTTCCTACCTGCAAAGCAGCCTTGTCGAGCATGTCTACTGACCGGACGCATGGTAAGTAACAGCATATCCACTTTAGAAGTGATTCTTTTGTGTTTATAGTTGCGTTGATAATGAGCAACCGACTGAAGGCCTGAGCTTCTCTGAAACCCTTTCGGGCCTTAGTGTCTGTCACATTCACTTAGGTGGGATACATGCTCAGCATGTCTTTAGGCCTAAAGCCACCTCTCGTGAGGCTGGTCAATGCGGAAGAAATAGTCAAATGGGTAGTGTGGCCTCGATAGCCCACCTGTGAAATAATAGCGCAGGCCTCCTATATTGCGCTCAGTGAGGAAAAAACCTCATGTTTGGAGGAGAGCGGAAAACTTGTTTGCATTCGGGGAGTACATATTACTTATTCACGGCAACCGAGGTATTCGCTAGAACAGCTACGCTCTCATCATCCTTAAGACCCCACCGCACTTTATTTCAATTAGTGATTGCCCCCTATCTGCTCCCCTCTCTGCCACCCTGTATCTCCACGAATCTGGAATTTATATTTCGATAGTAAAGCAAGTCCGTACACTCACGGCGCACAAGTGGCTACAGAGCACGTTTCGTTATCTCCCCAGTTTTTTTGCGGTTTGCTTGGCCACGTTGATTCCATGATGCAGCAGGTTTATGTCCAGCAGCGGAGAAGCCTTAGAGCGCCATTGCTGAGCACCGTTCGCGAGAGCGGACGGTGTAACGCATCATCAGGCTTGCTACATCTGAAGCACGAGATATCTACTTCTCGAAGATGAAGCCCTCCATGTTCGCGTATCTAGCTCGTAAAGAGACTGCAACTGGTCTTTTTCCCTGAAACGCACTTGTCTGGCTTTGCACTTGCTGGAATCCCTTCCATATTTCGTATCAAGTTCGCTCGCGCTGTAACGAGAGGCCAAAAAACTCTGCAAAACTACTTGTTATCGCCTATCATCAGGGTGCGTGAATAAGTGGAGCTGCGCTGAGCGTCTTGCAGAGGATCTCAACATAGAACTCAGATAAATTAGTACCGACGAGCATCTTCACTCCCTGTTTAGCGAGCTGAAGTTGCATACGAGAACAGTGCATTGGCGCGTGCTCCGCAGATGCCAATCAAGTGTTAATTGCGTTTCGATAGGTACCTTATAAAAAAAAATGCCAGGTACAGTAAAAATGTGTGCCATCCCCAATGAAGGTTTCGGAGGAAGTGTGGCGTACAAGCCGTCGATTTTTATTATTGATTACAATCATACGGCGCTGTACGCTCCAGTTCATTGCGGCCTGAGCTGCAGTACGAGTTAGGTTTGTCTGTATTGTGCCACCGTGAAACACGACACATTGCTGCGCGTTATTTCCCTTTTAAACACTTCGGATAGCAATGGCTACGCACGCACGACCTTGCACTCTGTAGAATGTAGTGAAATTTGCCTCTTTCGAAAGCAATCATGAGGAATAATAGTAAAGAAGGATGCACACAATATGCCTACTCGATAGGCCTTGTCCTGGCCTCTTAACTGCATCTATCTTCATGGGCACCAACAGCTATCAAGCGTAAACCACTGAGGAGTCACCTGAATTACTCGTGAAGACACTGCGGCCCAAACGACATATATTCTTCAATCCAATGCAACAGCCGTCGCAGTCAAAATCGGTTATGCCCACCTTCCAATTCTGCCACACCAACGCAAGTCTTTCGTATGTGCGTTGGCATCCTCATAAAAAACAGCGCTGTCACGGGCTGAACTGCCACGGGATTGCTTCCCATTGAAACTCCACTCGCAACCATTTCGGCAACCTCTTAAAAGACCAGTTTCCGCTCGCCGACTGAGTGGATAGAAGCATGCAGGACTTAAACAGTGCAAAGCGAGGGTCACAAATCTGCCAGCTGCCAAACTGCGGCGAGTTGCAGCCAAGAGACACTAAAGTGCAGATACGCATCCATCACTCGGTCCTCTCCTCCGCCTATGAGTCAGTGCTGGCCACTTAGTTTAGCGTTACATAGCCCGGGACACCGCCACGATCCAGCAGGGTCGATTCCAGCCTCGCTAGGTCTCTTCCCGCCCGGAAGTTTGAAGGGTCAAGAGTAACAACGCGCTGCTTCACTGTATACGCTTCCGCCACACGACCTTCCTGCTCGTGAATATCCGCAATCATATCCAACGCCTGCAGAAACCCGGAGGAGACATGACGTAGACGGCAAAGCAATAATGAAGTTTCAAGAGAAAAATGAAGAATAAATGTGCTACATTAGCACTCCACGGCACTATGCCAAGATGCACAATGCCAACTACACAAGAAACCGCACGGATTTCTGCATCATCACTACGAAATCATCCTGGCCCTGTTCGCTATATGCTTTAATTTTCGAAAATCAATGCTTACGCTATCGTTGTTCGGGTCGATAGACAGCAAATGCTCGAACGTTCCCAGAGCCTCTGACCGTGTGGCAGGATCCACGGCCAGGCAAACACCCAAGTTGAATATGGCTGGCTTATACTTAGAATCGTTCTGCAGGACCGCTCGGAAGCACGATATGGCCCCCTCCCGTTCACCCAACTGCTGCAATACAACGCCCTTTCTGTACGAGTAGGCCAGCTGTTCAGGCGCGAGCAATTCTGCGCTGTTGTAGCACTCCAAGGCTTTGCGCGGTTCTCCACATATGAGATGCAGCTGCGCAAGCTCTGCATGTATCTCCGCCCTGAACTCGCTGTCATCGAGCTGGCGTAAGCTCTCTCTCCCTGTCGTGCGTCCTGAAACATCCCCCACCTGCAGGCGTTGAGCCGCAGGGTTGCTCACCACGAGCTCGTCAAGGTCGTCCGTGTGTAGGCGAGTCACATTGCCGCTGGAAAAAGTGGTCGATGTGGCCTCCGCACTCGCCATCTTCTGCAGGGACACGTCAGGCATCCCCTCGGGTGCCTCAGGATGGCTGAACTGGCTCGAAGCCCAACAGGCACTGACAGGTTGGGGAATTGTGCAGCGCACAAATGAGCAGCCACAGTTCGTGGCGGGGTTGGCGACTTCCAGCCTCTGTGTTTTCCCAAAGCCCTTTGTGGGTGGGGAATTGAGCGCGAACAGGTACGCCTGTTTCGCAAGCTCAGGATTTCTGTCCTTATAGTACCGTGCCTTAATTAGAGCCTCCTCCCTGCTCCGAACAGCATCAACGCAATGTAACATTCGCTCCACATTTCTCTCCAAAATGCGGCTACAAAGCCACAAGGAGACAGCGCGCGTGAGCCGACTTACCGAGAAACGAAAGAGACCGAACCATTCGTGGGCGCTGAGCCGCAACAAAGTCCAGCATCGGATGAGACATCTAAAGTGTATGCATCTGTGACTCTTGTGCCCTGAGGCCTCGGCCCTGTTACGAGGTATTTGCAGCTATCGTCGTAAGACCGAGATTGGCTCTGCAAAGAAGGTGTGGTGAGTTCACTGCCCAGAACCGGTGGCTGCGCCACTGAAGAAGAGGAGTTGCCCATGGCGACGATGGCAGGAGAGAATTTATGCGATTCGCTCGTGCGGCAGGGTCCTCAGACAATATATACATCAGCAGCTGAGCAAGCAAGCTGCCGCTGAAGACAAGACAAGTATAGACCCTGGAAGGCGTCCCGTTCTTCCTAGTGGTTTAACGACTGAGCGACTCAACGAACCACGGCGTCGCGCGAAAGTGGAGCGGAAACGCCCTGCCCTTAAGCTTCAAACGTTGAAACGCAAGTAATTACAAATACAGTGACAAGAACAGTTGCTTCCAGAGACAATAAGAACTACAGGCGAAGCTGCACGGGTCAGGTTCGGACGGCTGATATAGGGTGTCGGCTGGGCTCCAGCAGGACAGCGCCAACACCACGATGTCAACCTTCAGGCGTCTCTGAAGGAGAGTCAGCAAAAACGTACAAAAAGTAAAAACTTCTTTTTCGCGGCCTTCTTATTTGCTGCTTCTTGCCCGTTTCATGAGCTGGTGGCGGTCCCTCACCGAGGCTACCCGAAACGTGGATATCAGACCGCAGCACGGTGTGTCCATTTTCTTCGCTCAAATGCCGGAGTGATACTTCCATGTATGTAGCGTCTTAAATGAGTTTTTCTCTATGCGACTTTTTTCACCCGTATGCTGTTGAAAGCGAACAGGATTGCACTTAAGCTGAGTTGGGCGGCTCGCAGTTCATTCACCTAGCGAGTGCTGCTTTTCTGGACGGGAATTCAGGGGCAATGAGTCCAGCGTACTCTCAATTTTTTCCCCTTTTCCAGCAGCTTGTTTCTACTTTTTCTGCCATAGAGATACTTTCTAGGTCATTTCGTACGCCTCTGCGAGTTTATGTTGCTGGTGTGTCAGGAACGGCGCATGGGGTCAGGATGTCTCTGTACAAGTACTTTCTGCTTGGTGTTATTCCGGGGCACTTCTGTCTCATTAACAGGGACAAACTGGGAAGGAATTTCACAAAACAAGTGTGAGACTGTCTTCTGAAGAAATGTGTATGGTCTGAGGCGTTGACAGCGACAAGACGTCTTCAGATGCTGTGAAGGCAACTCTCTAATACGAGACGATTACCCTTCACTGAACAGTAAAAACTTGTCACAAACCCTACTGAACTGTAACGAGAAGGTTATATGGTATGGGTGTGGCGCTTCATCGAAATGAAACGATTTGTGTCTAACCTTCCTGAATTGCAGCGGGATTGTCGTATCGTTATGGATATGGTGCTACTTGCAATCGACGATTTTGAGGTAGACGAGGTGTTTTTGAATGTGGTCATCTCAAACATTTTTTTCCATACACGGTAGAGTACAAGATCGCACACGGGGAAGGAGTAAGGATATACAGCACGATTCAACTCAGCGCTGTTCTGGTTGAATCGCGTTTAGGGTGGCAACTGCTTTGTTCAGCCCTCTAGCTCCTAATGAATCGATGACTTGCAGACAGAGCGAAACTGACAAGAAGGTGTTTACAGGAACATCATGGAAGCACTGTCCTGCCGTCCACTGTATTTCTTTTCCCATGCCCTACTTGTAAAGCTGTAATTCGCAAGCTAACTAACGCGAGACACGCTAGAGAGAAGGGACGGGGTTCCGCACTGTCAATAAGAAACGCTGCTCGTTAGGGCTAATAACTGGAGCGTGGCCACTTCGGTTCGTTCCGTGCAGGCCGTAGGGCTCTTCTTGCATCATTCAGTATCATGGAGATCTGGCTCCCAATGAACTCCTGAAACGGCAGCTTGCACAGCCAGTGTAGGCGGTGCAGTACTCTACCCACCTTGTCTTGCAGTTCGCGTTTCATCTGCCGCTTTCGCTGATTAGAATTCGCATTAAAGATGAAGTCGATATTTCAGGTACATTGCTGAAGTACCTCTGCAAACAACACTGAGCTTTCCATGTGCATGACTGAGGTGTTCGGCACTGCAACGTGTCACTCACGTGCAGCATCATTAGCGTGTTCCAGTGCCTTCCGTAGGTCGGATTCTCCATTAACTAAGCACAGTATTTCGTCAATTATATTTCTATCATCTGGTTGCCTTTAGAAGAAATGAATTGTAGCGCACCCGGGACCTTATAGAAAATGTCAACGGGCACGGGCTCACTGGCCTGCCAGTCATCTTGGAAGTCCAGTGGATGCATCAAGGAGCTGCCAGAGGTTGGTTCCTTCACCCTTATAGATGAAGCAAATGACGAACATACCTGCTGGGCAGCAAGCTTGCAGGGTCGATCGCTGCTCTGTGTCGGGACGCTTCCGCTTTCAAGCACTAAGCGCAAACAGTTGACAGTCGGCGGATGAAGCGTCACTGAGATTCGGCTTACTAGAATCAGGAGACCAAACACTATGAAGAAACGAAACATGTCCTTTACAGGTCATATGCAGAACTCATTAATAAGGAAATGCCATAACGCCGCTGTTAAAGATGGTGCTCTGCGGCTTTCTGCAGACGCCACAAGCGAAGTAGCTGCGCATGCAGTAAATACACCCGAGTACGAAGATGAAATGCACATTCTTATTTATCATTTCTTTCTCTTCTTTTGTATTTGGTGTTAAGGCTATTATTTGTCTACCTTTTCTTGCCCAAAGATAGTTCTGGTCACGCCTGTAGCACTCCGAGCGTGGGTCTCCAAAGCATGCTGACGCTGCAAAGCGGCAAATCTTCCTGATTGATGCAAATTTCATGTGCATGTTTTTGGACTTAAATGAAGGCCAAGAGCCAGGAGGCTCAAGTAGAACATGCACAGTGCTCCCCATCCCAACTTTTGCTGGAGGCGCCCTCACCGTGGGATAGGTTTCGAGACACAATCGATGGCAACAGGCGTTGCATCTCGATTTGTCTTTACTCCTTATTTGGGCTTCTTCTTATTTTCGTTAAAAAAAGTATTCCTGACTACAGGGTAGGTGGTTGCAATACCGCACTCCATTTCAGGCCGCTACGGAACTGACTTCTTTTTTCCACTTTTGCTGGAGGCGCCTTCACCGTGGGCTAGGTTTCGAGACACAATCGATGGCAACAGCAACAGGCGTTGCATCTCCATCTGTCTTTACTGCTTATTTGGGTTTCTTCTTATTTTCGTTTAAAAAAGTCTTCCTGACTGCAGGGTAGGTGGTTGTAATATCACACTCCATTTCAGGCCGCTACGGAACTGACTTCTTTTTCCCTCTTTGCGTGCAGATAAACCGAATTCGAAGGCAGTCGGATATCCCTCCAAGTGTATACGAGAAGCGCAAGTGTCTTACTGGCATTGTTTTTTCCGTTGGGCCGCAGGGCAAGTGAAACACCTGTGTTTTACGTTTTGTACCTACGACATCACTTGCGCTGTGTGACTAACTGTGACCAAAGCGGGTGCACTACACGCAAGTTGTGAACTGATTTATATGAACTAAGTGTCATGTTTATGTGCGCGATCTATAACCAGGGCACATCTTCGTAAATCATGTCCCCCTTCTTCATGCCGTTCTCCCCTTCCTTCCGCTGACTCCTCTTTCTCGAACCCGTCGTGCCAGCGAATGCATCGCTCTCCGTCTTGACACAGTGGACTTGTTGCTAGGAGGGGGAGAGCCACAAGAATCAGTTCCTGGCCCCGCATTACCCAGCCAGGACCAGGCAGCGGGGGACAGCTGCGAAAGCGGCCCGTCCTCTGTTGCATCTCTGAGGCAAGTGCTACTTGGAAGGAAAGTCTTCTTTATTCCTGTAGAGGCAGACATTGATTTCATTCGAGCTGACATCAAGTTTCGGGGTCCTTTTCTTCTGAAAAGGGACTTGGCGGCGCACATGGTTGCTAGCGGGCTGGCAATAACAAGCGACAGTAGCTTTTCACCCGACCGCCAGGTGCCATCTTCGTCTCCATTCCACTACTTGCGATCATGCCTAGTGTGTAGACGAGTGAGTTCCTGGGGCCCTTTTCATCGCGGTACCGTTCCTCTTGCCACTTTGGTTTACGCAAGACACGCTGGGATCCCCGACTATGTCATGTGCGGTCTTGTTGGGCGTGTGTGTACAGCTGCAGCGGCTGGAAAGGGGCGCGGCAGCACTTAATGCCGGGATGTGGAGTCAAATGGAAGACACCTACATCAAAGAACGCCTAGCCAGACACCGTAGTCTCTTCGGATCAGTACGAAAAAGGCTCCCAAGCCTTCGTTCCCTTTGGCGCGCCGTGCGTCACAGGTGATTCACTTTAGCTGCTTGTCGTGCGGCTGTACATTCCGTATGTGCTTGCTACAACGTTTAGTACCCATACCATACAAAACAAAAGCCTATTCAGCTTTTCATGGGTTCATATGATCTGGCATAACAACCATAAAGGCCTGACAAGTGTAACTATCGAGAAGCATTGCTTGTACTTCAGGAACGTCTCTTCAAGACATTAGTTTAACTTAATATGTTGAGACTCATTGGGCTTTCCGCTTGAGCTGTTAGTGTACATACTGGCCCTCTAGAGGAAGATATAGTACTTTTGCGTTTAGTAAGGCAGCATATTGACTGTTTAATTGAAATTGGAAAGGCGCACTGCATTAATCTCCGTCGAGCAGTTGAGCTGCATCGCGAAGTGACTTCGCGCACGAAGCGTTTAAGCGGTTCGATTCCGCGACCGCCGTATTTCCTAATGCAGTAAAGCTGGTGGCTGCTGGGGCCCCACCAAACGCCAGGCCTTCAGCGCGCAGTCAGCTGGTGTTCTAGTCAAGTCGGCAGAGGCAGCAGCAGGGTCCTCAAGACTACAGTTTTGACTCGTCACCATGGTCTCTGACGAGCTACGTGATCAGACTCGCGCAGGCAAAACACGCTCTGAGTGCCCGAATGGAAGACCACCAAAAGGCCTGGAGAAATGGTAACCTGAACCCCACAGTGCACAGTTGCCGCTTTGGGTGTCGATTAACGCAAGAAATCAGCAAACAACGACAGTTACTTGCAGCTTTACCTAGTCATTGCACTCGGCTGTATGCCAGTATTTGGCCGGGTCAACATCTGTGTCAGCATATTGCCGGTAATCGTGGTGAGAGAAGGCTAGCGTTAAGCTTGGAGGGATAGCAAGTTGAAACTGAGCGCTGCTCGACCATTCACTGATAATCTTCGCTTTGGCTGCATTTTGTCGAGATTTCAAACATAATATTATGAATTGTAGACTGACCTAACGACATTACAAGTGTCTTAGCAAAATACTCGAGAACAGACCTGCTTGAAGGGAAGCCTTGATGGATGGGAGGCGCGCAGCGAATTGTTTTGCGACCGGCTGCAGCATCACCCTGACCTGCTCAGCTGGTGCCTGCGGCGTCAATCAATGGGTAAAATCATCTCCGTTTCCATGCACAAACCCTGCTGTACAACAAGTGGAACCTGTGCTACAACAGATGCAGCTTCTAATGTCGGTGAATGGGCAAGGGATGGCGGGCGTCGTGACACACCAGCTCCAGTGGCAGATGCTTTAATGCTTCTTTCTGCTCCAGCATAAGCTTGTCAAGTGGAACTTGAGCGCCGCCTGCAAGGAGATGACATGTGATTGGCAGTCGGTAAAGTGAGCTGTTGCACTCCGGTAAAGGGAAGGATTCAAGGGAGTGTGCTTTGGGTTCTCTGGAGATACGGAACACTGGCTGACCCGCAGTAGCTGCAGTATGTTGATCTTGCAGCAGCTTTAGGGAGGACGCTTCGGCGCCGTTGCCTGTATTTTGATTGAACATTGTAAAGGCACCTTCGATCAAAAGTGGTGCGACTAACTGCACATTGCGCGCGATTTCCTTCAGTGCGTTCTGAGGCAGCGATAGGCATTGAGCGATTGAAGTCAATGCGGCCACGCATTTGAAGTTCGTGGTAACCACCAATCACCGGGACAAAGTGAATGTGGAAGTACTCACGGAAAAGTGCTCACGCATTGCAGCAAATGTTAGTACGACGCACTGTGGAACGATTCAATAGTCTGTCGCAGTGCGCGTGCTAGCCCCGCTGTGGTTGTTCTTAGCCTCACCTTCTACCATGCATCACGATACTGTTGTAGTGCGTCTGTGGAATGAGGACCACTGCTCACCTGTGTTCGCTCGAATCGAGCAGCCATAGCAAAACAGTGGCCGGAATTCAAGCTGGCGCAGCTTCCCCCTTCAAACGGCGCCGAGATGCAACCAGTGAATTTGCGCGCAGTAAGGCGGCGAGCATCTCGAATGGTTCCAGCCATGCAACGCAAGGACGTCCCGTACCGACTCGCGCAGCTCAAGTCATTTAGCAACAGGAATTCTGGCACAGAGCCCAATATTATATTTGGTACGGGGAGGCGTGACCCTGACATTGCCGCGAGCTTCTCAATTTTTACCACCACACCCATACTGAGCTCGCCAGGGGAGGAAGGCCTGGAACTTTTGGCCCCTGGGCACTGCTCAGGAGGTAATTTCGTAGACTCCAGCTCGGTAGAAAAGCGCATCAATTCCTCTTGAAAACGACGCAGTGATACTATCCCCTCATCGGTCGCCTGAAGCGTGGTCATTTCCCTGGCGGCCTTTAGCGCTCGTTGCATCGTGCTGCTGCACGCGCACTGGATGCTTTTGGCGTAAACTTGAAGCCCAGAGGCAGCGACACCGGACCCACTCAGACTTGCCCCAGCGGCGGTCACATCAGCTAAATTCAGCTGGCGCTGAGCTGCCAAGGACTCCTGCGCCTCAGCATGAGACCGTAGAACATCCAGGGAGTCACCGGCGTCGATCTCAGCAAACGCCAAGACGTTTACACTGGGTTGCTCCGTGTCCATGAGGTCATTCCCACCCTCTTCCGAGGGCCTCAAGGGGATCCCGGCTACCCTGACTAAGCTTCTGAACGGCAGATCTATTTGTGGAGTCGCTAGTGGTGGCGAGGGCTCACAAAGATTCTCCCCTGTCCCCGAAATCCCACGTCCAACTCCGAGCTTCAGTGGCTGAGAAACGATGCACTCTGCTGTCTCGTACACATTTCTCGTTCTCCAGTCCAATCCTGGAGGATTAAATCCTACACGAGACTCTGCCAGGCCCCAATATCTGCCTAATCGCTCTCTGATATGTGCGTTTCCATACTTCTGCATTTCTGCCGCACCTCCCATCGGCGCCGATGCTATTGTCAAAGTTGGCTCCTGAAAAGAGGAGAGCAGCAGCCTCCTGATGTCAAGCACTGTCTCTGGGAAGCAGCTGCCCAGTGGCATCTCTTGCCGGAGCTTGCCTAAACCCGGCCGCACACAACCCTCCTGTTCTGTCATAATTGCACAAGCTGCGATACTTCCGTGCTTCTCCGTCAGCCTTTGCATGTTTCGCCTACATTGTCCTGCAACGGGGGTTGCCTCCTGCGAGTTGCAGCCCTCTACTGGTGGCGCAGCGCATTGCAGAGGCTCTTCCGTGAAAAGAGGTGCTCCCTGCTTGGAAGGGCCGTGAGTCAAGGATGAACGGCTACAGGGACGGGAAGGTGGCTGGCAACGGCAAAGTGCGTAGAGTGCACCTGACATTTTCCGCTGGGTCAAGAGGCTCACCGCCTCCTTCGTCCTCCACGATGTCCTACTCACTAGCCCGCTTAGCAGCTTCTTCGCTGAGGAGGCCGTCTGCACAACCTGCAACTCGGGGCAGGACATGGGCTGCCGGCTTTGTTGCTGCCTCAGCTTGAGAGAGCTATCAGACGCCATATTCCTCATCCCCACCGGAAGCAGATGCAATTGTAGCAGCGCAGCTGCCTTGTGCTGCTGCGTGATCCCCAGGGGAAATTCTGCGTCTAAGCCGCTGGAGGATTTGCTCAGAGCAGGCAGTACCATCGAAGCGGGTAAGCTCTCAATAGAGATGACGGCGCTCTTCACCAGTGGTCCAATGTAGCGCCTCGGGTCGCTTGAGGAGAAGAGCAGGCTCGTGGGGCTGAGTGGGGATTTGCCGGAGTTGCTACTACTGCTCCCCGGCAGGGCCGGCAAGGTAGGCAAGAGCGGTGCGGGTAGAGTCTCTGTTGAGAAAAACTCAAGACCCTCTTCAGCAGCCCATGGAGCCGGAGACAGCCTCACACATGCATCTAGGTCCTCCACGGCAACAGCAGCATCACCTGACGGCCGCCTGCCTTGCCTCGGAGACAGGCATGCGACAGTCAATCCTGCGCTCAGCAGTGACCGAGGGGATCCGCAGGTGCCGGACTCAGGAGATGAAGGAACTCCAGCCAACGCACCAGACTGTAACACCGGCAGCGAACCTCCGCTCCGCAGTACCTCTCGGTTCTGTACACATGTCTGACTTACCGGCGATACACCAACAGTGACGGCTTTGGCTGCCGCCGCTGCGTCCTGCTGCTGCTGTTGCTCCTCGTCAGCAGCATCGGTTTCAGGTGAACACGTCTCGGCTTCAGCACACAAGCGCTCATCTTCTGTCTGAAAGAGTCTCGTGTCTTGAGAGGCATCTCTGCTGGTGTCACTCAAGCTGTTGCTGGTCACGGTGTTGCTGCTTGCAGTGTTCCTGCTGCTACTATTGCTACTGCTGCTGCCCAGAACACTGCTCTCCGTCTGAGGTGACAGCGCCAAGGTCCTGGGGGTATTCTTTCCACCTCTCGCGGCCAGTAAAAGTCGGGCCCAGGAGCTCCTTAGAGTCGCCAAGTCCGCCGCTTTGTTTGAAGGCCTCGGAACAGCACCAGATCTCAGAAAAGAGGGAACAGAGGACATCTGAACTTGTAGCAGCCCTTGATCAATCCACCCGCAGCTGCCGCTGTAGCCGCTGCT
>NW_013652822.1:0-3259 GCF_000499385.1 Eimeria necatrix
GTCTCCCTCCAGTCTTGCGACCCCTCGTAGGTCGCTGGCTAGCTATCCTCTCTAGAGCACTAACCAGCCCCATTGTAGTGTCTGTGCACTACAGCATGAGCATTGGCACGACCGCTCTAATATTGCATGCTGCAAAGCCTGGGATAAGCTGCTGTGAGGACTGTCTCCAACCTGCTATGAAAGTAGGCTTCTTTGTGTGGTCTTTCTAGTCTTGCATTAATCGTTCTTGTATTGGACTAAGTAACCTTTAAAGGCCGTTAAACTGCCAGCCAAAAACGCCGGGGATAGGCTGCAGTGAAGCCTAGAACCAAACTCCTATTGCACTGAATTTCTCCGTTTTGTTTTTCTAGTCACACATTGAACGTTCTAGGATTGAATTATATAACCTCTAGAGGTTCTTTACTGCCAGCGTATAATCTCTAGAGGTCGTTTTCTGCCAGCCACAGAAATCTGGGATTAGCTGCAACGAATCCTAGAAGCAACCTACTATGAAGCTACTTTTAATTGCTTAGTTTTCTTAGTCAAACTTTAATTGTTCTGGTATTGAACTATATACCATTTGAGGGCTTTTTGGGCGGAACACATTGTTACGCTGCACATTGCATTCGGCTCCTTAGCCCACATCCTGTTAGTTGAGGTGATTCGACTCAGACATCTGCGAAAAAAGTTGAACATTGCCATAAGCACTCAACCATTCCCATCATCGTCTCAGATTAGTACCTTGGAAGTGCTCTCTTTCGACAAAAACCTTCTACTACGGAGTTTCAGGCAGCACTAGACTATGGCAGGGCATGTCAAAGTTATAGCCCTCGTTTCAAGGGGACAGCTGAAACCACTGAGTTAGAACAGCTAATTAAAGGCAGCCGAAAACTGAATTTCGAGTTTGTGAATGCTCATGCAATCGACTCACGCTGCTTTCCGCAAGTGTAGCGACGGTGCGGCCTTCGCCGAGTCACCAACGTTCCTGCACGCTTCGCAGTGCTCAGGAGGGTTCACGAATCGGGTTCACAAATAGAACATGAGCACTCCAATCCATAATCTTTATATAAAGGTAAGAAAATAATTAATACAGCACTATACTCAGCAATTGGCAGACCTTGCCGAACAACTGAGCAAGTTGCGCGCGTGTGTGTGTTGGAACTCGATAGTGCTCTAGTGGATGCAGACATGCTACCTCAAGTCGACGGTATTGACATATTGTCTAGGTGTTCACGTTTCTGACTGTGAGTTACAACTCTAGATGACTGAAATTTCATCTTAAAGCAGCATTGGCTGTTTTAGTAACTCGGGAACGCGGAGCTCGTAGGACATGAGCTTCACATCGCTCCGGCTGGTCGGCAGCACACCACAGCGGGAACACGAGCACCCCGCTCACTGAAGAACAGCATACAGAATGCACTGAGACACATGATCAAAAGACAACAACTAAATTTTCTACACTGCCGTGTTTCGCGTTTCGTTTTCCAAGATGGGCTACTGGCTCCTAATATCCTTCACCTGCTTCCTCGTCGGTGTTCGGGAACATGGGCTCTTCCAAGCAGGGGGTGCAGCTACTCTTACGGCTGAGGCCGAACTCCCTCATAATGAATTATTTGTGCAAAACCAGAAGATGTTGACTGTTTTCAACAAGCGTCGCCAATCTACTGTGTCTTTTTTTCTCAATGTTGCCGTCATCTTGGTAGGAGTGGCAGTCGCTTATGTGCTTATGCAGTGTCACAGATACCTAAAAGTTCACTGGACAAGCGAAACTAGAGGCCTCCGTGGGCGTCAAATGTCTGGCGAAGAAGAAAATAGTAGCTCTGTAAGCTAGTAATAAATTTTAAGGACCAACGACTGGGTTCTTCACCATACCTGACGAGCCCCCTTCACGGCTCGGCGCATCATGGGTTAAATGCGCTACAGTGTAGCATCCGGGGTCTGTTCTTTGACTTTTTGAACTAATGGTGGCTGCCGTCTTTTCTTAGAAAGCAATGCGTCGAGAAAAATCATTCAATCACGTGGAAAACAAATGCATAGTCCCAGTAGAAGAACGTCGCCGTTAATTGCGTTGCTGACACATTGAAAGTTCTTGCTCACCCCAAAAGGTCTGATGCTTACTTTGAAATATTTGCCTGCAGATAAAATGGGACACACCATGAAACGCGCTATGTAATCGCGCAAAGGAGAGCACCCAATAGCGCCTCATGGTGTACGGTTTTTTCGTGCGCCATTGACACATATGACCGTCATATAGGAGACGGAAAAAACGTTTTCTGCAATGGTGAATCTGCTGATAAAAGGAGTGACTTTAGTTGGCTGTAAATGCGTTACAGTCATCGAAAAATTCATGTGATTCTTTAAGCAACCGGCAAAACAGCAGTTGCAGGTCCCGACGGCTGCAAGAGGACACGAACGAACGACACTGGTTGACGCCTGCAAGACACATTGCCAACGGGCTACACGAGGCCACTGGAGGCCCACAACGCACATCATTCGTGCATATCTCCATGCGAGCAGCCTTTCATCTTGTGCTTGTCTTTCTTCCCCCAGCTGCTCCTGTTCATAAAGTGTGTTTAGGTGCTTGTGCGCTCGTATGAGCAGGCAATAAAAGAGACGGAAGAGTGTAAATGTTGGTCTTGAAATGAGTTTCGCGATTTGTAATGGCTGTTCACCGATATACCCAGCAGAGTTCTGTTCCGTCTGCACGAGCGATTCGGGTGTTCTGCCTTGCTCGGTTATGATCCATACTATCAGACGTATAATGACAGATGAGAAAATATGGCGAATTATTCAGTAATCAAACTGCAGAAACTTGCTTTGAGCGCACCTGGTTAATTACGCTACCTCTTTGCAGGAGCGCCGGAGTGTCTCCTGGTTCCTGCAGCAATCTGAAGTTAAACAGTGAAGTTACAATGCGCTTGCTTATTTCGTAAGTAAGCGCATTGTATATAAATTTGGATGCTCTTTGAAAGCGCGTATGTGCAAAGCGCGGCCCTCGTGGCGGTTCCGGAGAGCCTGAAGGACCGTATCAAGCTTTAGAAGACAAAGAACTGCTTCAACCAAAAAGGAGAAGCAAGAATAAAGTAGGATCCTTTTAGGAATACAACAAACCAGTACTATTTCTGACGGTGTCAGACTGTGTCATGTACAGTACACAGCGACGACTTCAGGGCATATGGCTCTGTAAGTGCGCATGGTGTTGCGGTAACGTGAGTCGCTGCAGGTTGACACCAGGCAACACCGTGACAAAGAGTGCCATCTCAACCTACTTTGTGACATT
>NW_013652823.1:0-3014 GCF_000499385.1 Eimeria necatrix
TGCTAGCTAGCTAGCTAGCTAGCTACCTGGTTGGCTAGCTGGCTAGCTAGCTAGCTAGCTAGCTAGCTAGCTAGCTGGATGGCTCGGCAGCTGTCTGGCTATCTGGCTGGCTATCTGGCAAGCTAGCTAGCTAGCTAGCTAGCTAGCTGGCTAGCTAGCTGTCTCCTCTGGCGGATGTCTGGGTATCTGCCTATCTGTCCAGCTAGCTAACTTTCCAGCTAGCTAGCTATCTGCCTAGCTAGCTAGCTAGCTAGCTAGCTAGCTAGCTAGCACACTGTTTCCTTTGGCAGGTGTCTGGCTGTCTGTCTGGCTCTCTGTCTAGCTAGCTAGCTAGCTAGCTAGCTAGCTAGCTGTCCTGCTAGCAAGCTAGCTATCTGTCTGTCTATCTCCTTCTGGCTATCTGTGCACCTAGCTAGCCAGCTAACTAGCCATCACTCTGGCGATCTCTCTAGCTAGCTAGCTAGCCAGCTAGCTAGCTGGCTGTCCTTCTGGCTGTCTCTCTGGCTAGCCAGCTAGCTAGCCAGCCATTCTCCTCGCTATCTCTCTAGCCAGCTAGCCAGCTAGCTACCTAGCTACCCTCGTGGCTATATGCCTAGCTAGCTAGCTAGCTAGCTAGCTAGCCAGCTAGCTAGCTAGCTGGCCAGCTAGCGATCCATAAGTCTGGCTAGCTGGCTAGCTAGATCGCCAAAAAGCGCTCATCTGAATCTGCACAACTGCATCTAGCTAGCTGGCTAGCTAGCTAGCTGGCTAGCTAGCTGACGGGGTCGCATTCTCCAGATCCGTCTTCAGAACTTGTCCCTTCTAGCGCATAAGTCCCAGCCTTTGAAGGGAGACAGTCGGAGACAGCAGAACGACGGGGAAGCGGATTGAAAGTCCCCGCAGGGCAGGGGACAGCCGCGGAGACTCCGGAGGGACAGTAGTGGCCTGCGGGGCAGTCTTTGCTGGCGGAGAGGTCACCTGAGGGGCAAAAGGAGACAAAAAAGAGACAAAAAGTGGCTGGCTAGCTGGCTAGCTAGCTGGCTAGCTGGCTAGCTGGCTGGCTGGCTGCTGGCTGCGAAAAAAGGAGACAGTTTGGAGACAAATTGGGGCAGAAAGGCCCGAAAAACGAAGGACTTAAGGCACTTAAAGGGGACAAAAGGGGAGCAAAAAGGGACAAAAAAGAGACAAAAAAGAGACAAAAAGGAGACAAAAAGGAGACAAAATGGAGGGAAAAAAAAGGAGACACAAAGGAGACAAAATGGAGACAAAAAGGAGACAAAAAGGAGACAAAAAGGAGACAAAAAGGAGACAAAAAGGGGGCAAAAAGGAGAGAAAAAGGAGACAAAAAGGAGACAAAATGAAAAAGGAGACAAAAAGGAGACACTGACTCCACCCCTCGCCGTCGCAGAGAGTCCCCGGGGCGCAGGTGTAGCTGGAGAGCATTTCTGTGGTGGTGACTTCGAGGGGACAGTAGTGGCCCTAAAAGGACAAAAAAGGGACAAAAAAGAGACAAAAAAGAGACAAAAAAGGGACAAAAAAGAGACAAAATGGAGACAAAAAGGAGACAAAAAAGAGCCCTTTAAAGCCCTCTTTGAGGCCCTTTTGCTGCCCCTTCTTTGGGGGACTTCGGGGGGAAAAAAGCTGTCTTTTGCTGCTTGTAATTCTTTCTCTTTTGATATATTTATGAATAAATTAATTAACTTTGGCTAAAGTGTCTCTTTTCTCCAAAAGTCTCTCTTTTTCTCGAAAAAGTGTCTCTTTTTGCGGCTTTTTGGCCGTTTTTTCTGCTTTTTGGCCCATCCGAAACTGCTGCTCCCCACCTTGGGACAGGGGCTGCATGCGCCGTCTCCTTCTTTCGAAGTTTTGCCTTTTCCGCACTTTTCTTTCTTTCCCGAAACGCAGCTGTAGCCCGAGGGACAGGTTCTGCACATGGAGGCGTGGCTGCCGGGCCCGGGGGCCTGCGTGCCGTAGCCCTCGCTGTACGACCCTGCGCGCCCAATCGCATTTTTGTCCCTTTTTGTTCCTTTTTGTCCCTTTTTTCGAACTTTAAACCCTTTTTGAGGTCTCCTTTTCTTCGTCTGATCCTTTTTTCGAATTCCCCGCTTTCTCCTGATCATTTTGCCACTTTTTTCCGCTTTTTTGGACTCTTTTTCGAACTTTTGCGAACTTTGCATGCGCGGACTTGTTGGCTAGTTTGTCTATGGAATTCGCTTATTAGTGAAATGCTAAATTCAATAATAAATAAATAAATAAATAAATAAATAATAAATAAATAAATGAATAAATAAATAAATAAATAAATAATAAATAAATAAATAAATAAATAAATAAATAAATAATAAATAAATAAATGAATAAATAAATAAATAAATAAATAAATAAATAAATTAATAAAAAAATAAATAAATAAATAATAAATAAATAAATAAATAAATAAATAAATAAATAATAAATAAATAAATAAATAAATAATAAATAAATAATAAACAAATAAATAATAAATAAGTAAATACTTAAAATGAGTAATTAATAATTTTATTGAATAATTCAATTAGCACATAGTCATTACATAGTCAAAAAAGGAAAAAAAGGATTTATGTAACTAAATTCTTATTAATTAATTAATTAATTAATTAATTAATTAATTAATCAATTAATTAATTAATTAATTAATTAATTAATTAATAATTAATTAATAGATAAATTAATTAATCATTTAATTATTTAACTTATTAATTAACTAATCAATTAATTAACGAAACAACTAATTAATTAATTAATTAATTAATTGATTAATTGACAATTCTAAACCCTAAACCCTAAACCCTAAACCCTAAAGTTCTCACCTTCGGGACAGTCTTGAGGCTCAGCAGAACCCTCGGGACAGTACTTCCCCACGGGACACGGCAAGCACTCCACAACGTCCTTCAGCAAACCCCAAACCCTAAACCCTAAACCCTAAACCCTAAACCCTAAACCCCCCAAGCCCCACCCCCAAACCACACCCCCAACCCCAAACCCCAAACCCCAAACCC
>NW_013652824.1:0-3145 GCF_000499385.1 Eimeria necatrix
AAGGCTCTCTAGGAGAAACACTGTGCGGAACCAACGATCGCTTCCGTGTCTTGTCTCGCGTGGCGTCCGTTGTGGACTCACTCAACATTTTTGCCTTGCATTTGAACACAGGACGTGAGAAAAGAAACCGCAATCCTTCGAGACAAAAATTAGCTGTTGACAACGCTGATAATACTGGTGCTATGATTTCGCTGGAGCACTGGCTACGATGCACGCGACACTGTTAGCTGGGGCCCGCTACACACAGGCGAAACAATGGCTTCCTGCGTTTGCGAGCAGAGCTGTAGATGCTGCAGCAACTCGAGCAGTGAATAGCCTCAGAAAGCTGCGACGCATCCGGCGGGACTAGCTCTTTCGCATTCTGTATTTGCCTCTCTGGCAAGTGCTTTTCATGTTATCTCTTATAGGTTGATTAACAGGAAGTTAGTCTTCATATACGGTGCCTAAGAATTTCCATGCATGATGTGAGTTTTGGTTGCTTGCTGTTTCCACGTTCTAGTGCCCGCCAAGACTTATGGGTATTTCGTGTGCCCATTTCTCAAGCTGATAAACTCCAAGAGCGCACAAAAGCGCTGATTCTTTCTTTCGCCCAGGATGTGAGACACCAAACTCACGCGGTTGTCCACTTCGGACGCTTTCCGTATATGCTGAGCAACTCGAGCAGTGAATAGCCTCAGAAAGCTGCGACGCATCCGGCGAGAGTAGCTCCTTAGCTTCTGCAATTAGCTTTTCGGCAAATGCCTTTTGTCTCATCTGTTTTGGATTGATAAGCAGGAAGTTAGTCTTCATCTCAGACTTCATCATACGAAATTCCACCTGAATTTTGGCTTCGCGAAGCTGTTTTCTCGGTAGAAAATGTCACATTGTACGTAGCAGTCGCTGATTTTACGCTCAAAAGAACGAAACACTCAATTTGTCTAATTTTTTTTGAAGATGTAGCGGGTGCAAGTTAAGACGGCGTTTACGTAGCCAACTTCATAGCTACTCCAAGCTCATGAAGGCTGTTTTTTGCTCAACAATGTAGCAAAGCGAAATAGCACGAGTATGGAATTGCTTGCATAACGTGGGAAAATAGCGCAGTGTTTCTAAAATTGCGTGTAGTATATGCTGTCGAGTCGGGAAAATGCTGGTACAGGCCTATCGTTTCCAAAAGGCAGTAGCGGGATGCTGATTCACAAAAGAGTTGCACTGGTCAAGAACTCGCATCACGTCATTAGATATGCACTATCATCATTTTTCATTCGGTGAACTGCAGATGATGCTCGATATCCACAAATACGAGGTGCGAGCATCGCATCTTTCTCGTTGAAACTCGCATAGAAGTGGTGCCGCAATACTTTAGTGCACGCACCCTGCATGTACTTGTTACTACACTATCCCAAAACAAATATGCAAAGCTTGACATTTTGGGGCCTTAAACTGAGGTACTAAGTGACTGATAATGCAAAAAGTACGTCGCTGATTTGATCCTTACCAAAGCCAATTTAATCCTGCATTTCAGACGTTGCACAGTAAATCACACATCTGTCATCGGCGTGTGTGTGAAGAGAGTGAGTAAAGTGCTATACATTCACTGTAATTCGCTTACACTGCGCTTCCAGGTCATACCAAAGCAATCAAAATACTCGACTAGTTGCTAGCGATCAACAGTAGCTGCCAAATCTGGCACGCAACGCCGAATGGCTGCTGTTTTGCCTTTCATGCACTTGGTTACTTCCGGCTTGCAGGCCGGCTAAGGGATTTATGCTGCGCCTGGTTTTCAAATATACACTCACATGAAGGATGCCGACTGTTGTGGCAGCATTGGGAGAGGATATTTAGAGGGCGTGTGGAAGGAGGAGCTGAAGCTAAAGGGGAGGCGTAAGTCGTAAGTGAATGGTAGCTGCGCGAGGGGCGTGAACAGATGGAATTACATTTGCCGATGGCACAGACAACTTGGCGAGCCCGCCGGACAAGAGAGCCCCATGCTGCGACTTTTTATCGGTGTTTCACTGCGCTGTTACAATGGCTAACCGTACTGCGCACTGTTACAGTGGTTTATGGAAACAGCGACTTTCTGGTCTATTTTCTATCGTACAGACTATGCTTGACGTCGTTGAAAGGGTTTGATTCTTTAGATCAAATAACCTTCGCCAAAGCTCTCACCGTAGTGTTTCTAAGCTACAGTGAGCCCTTGCAGAAGATTCGTTCTTCTCTTCGTCTTCTTTGTAACTGATCAAACTACCATCTGTCGCACCTAGCAATTCATGTTGTCGCGTCAATTCGTGTGTATGGCTGTTCTACATGTGTTTTGCCGCTACGCTGGCACGCTTTCCAGTATGATGCGGCCTTTTTGCACGAGCTTACAACTGGGGCATATCAAAGCAACTGCAGCTTTCTCGCTAGCTGAATTCGCTTTACTACAGTGCGCCGCGTGCTGATTGGTCGGTCTTGTGTTAACCACGCGGCCAAAGCACTTTTGCGCAGAACAAGACCGCCTGCATTCATTTTGCACAGCCACAGGTGAATAAACGCAAATATATTCAGTATGCAAGTCACGTCAGGGTATGCATTATGGATTCGTCCCGTCAAGCGTGCACTTTGTTGTGGCATCATTTCTGCTGGGCTCTTTGTTTCCTACCTTTATAAGCGCTGACAATGTTGTGTCTGTCTCCACATTGGGACCGATGGTATATTTCCTCTGCATATCACTTGAACTGTGGCGCAGTAAGCTGATTTGCTTAAGAGCATAGTGCACACTAATACACATTTTCACTTGGAATCCACTTCTTTTCTTCCCACTGCCCTCCTTCGACGCCTTGTTTTTTCACTTAACAATACGCAATTCTACTCATTACATTAGGTGCAGGTTTAAACGTCATGTAATGCAAGTTTGGTGGCTACGCTGAGGCCTGCTCTTCTACCTTGAGTGAAGGAGAGACAGTCTGCATCGCAGGTGCGGCATGCTTGCTTGGTATGCAATATAGGAGAAGTCAAGTATAATGAGCTTGCATCTTCAGCGCGTGAAGCTGGAGCGATTTGGGAAGACAGCGTTGCAGGCTTTACTGAATGGGTCTCCGCGTTTCTCACCATGTTTGCCTTGCACAGAGCGTACGCTTCCGTTTCAGTTGGCACTCGGAGACAGCGGCTAGTCATGCACGAATTC
>NW_013652825.1:0-2062 GCF_000499385.1 Eimeria necatrix
GACATGTGGCCACACGTCACATTCACACTGCTGCACGCAAGTCTAACTACGCTCTTAGCTGCTTCGGAAAACCCACCTTGTGCGCAGCATAAAATGAGCCACCGAAATACGTAGAAACAAACTACGAACTTGTTGCAGCAAATGTGCAGGCTCCGAACTCTTCCTCGCTGCACTGTGTGACCGGTAAAAATGAAATCGAACACGAGGCACCAATTGGTTGTTAAACGCGTAATGCCCATGTACACCTCCGAAATGTCAAAAAAACGACGTGCGGCAGGCATCGTGTCCAGCACGCCAGCAGTCGAGTGAAGCACTACCGTACTTCGTTTGAGCGCACTGTGGCTACAAGGAGAACGTGCCGCACCTCTGCCTCCATTAACGGACTACCGCAGGAACGTAGTGCAGCAACGACACTTATCGACTGTAGCCTAGTCGATGCTGAGGCATCTACGTTCGGTCGCTTGTGTATACAAGCTTGGCGTCTGCTGCCTGAGCAATGTTGCGGGTTCCCTGGACTGTCGACCAAGAAGGGAGACGCCGTGAAAAATCGTGCTTATATTTGATGGCCTGTCAGACGCCCGGCCACAGGCGAACCACAGGACGCGCCAATGCAAGCAATGCCTTGCGAAAACAGCAAACAACGAATATTGCCTGCACATAGTCTATTCCGGCGCCGCGAGCTGGTGTGCGAACAACTTTACTTACCAACAGACGGTTGCTTTTTGGGTGCATCTAAGCTATTAAGCGGTCCAGGGCGGAGGATAAGTGCATTCATGAAAAGATATTGGTGTTCGGCAGAGGCAAGAACAGCAACGGCGCACGACACAACAGCGCACGCGATATCCTTGAGTGACTATATAGTGCACAGAACCAGAAAGAGGCAGTGGCATGGCATGATCCACATATACATTCATGTCTTCATGTGGAGCCCGGGAGTGCTCGTTCGTCATTCGCTATTGTTTTGCGCACACTGCTGGCCATTTTATTATGCCGAAAGTCAGAAAACGTCGTAAACTTCAACGACACACCACACGTTTTGACAAATGTCGCAAACCTGTCAACGAGAGCACTCACAGCCGTATATTGTGAAGCGTTATATCGGTGAGTCTACCAAGGCCGGCCTAAGTGCACCGCATCTTTGCATAGTGGAGATTGAGAAACTAGAAGGCCAGACGATCGTCCACCTACAAAACTAAAATTGGGAGAATCCGCATAGCACAGGTGCCAAGCGACAACTGCCTGCACACCTAAACCCACACTGGCGAGTCACTAGTTGCGCACATTATGGGTTTACCATCGGATATGGGCAGAAGCAAAGGCTATTCGGCGGGGGCCAAGAGTCACGCGTTCGCCTCTACCGCTGTGCAGCACGTAGGCCCTGAGAAGTAACCTGTACATTTTGCAAAATTTCCAAATCAAATAAACTAGCACGGACTCCCAAAGACGCATGGACACACGCCAAACTGCGCATTTCAGCCGCTTCGCGCCACAGTTACGGCTTTTAGCGTCCACACTAACAGCAGCAAAACTTGATGGGTAGAAAATAACAGCGAAATAATGAGCTCACGGAATCCACGTGGCTGCATTTTAGACATCTCCAAGACCTAATCAGACTACACAGTGCTTGTCGTCGCCACCTGTCATCTAGAAGAGTCAACAGAGATGCTCGAACTCTCCCAGCGTCTGAATAGTATGGGTTACTTGGAAAAGTGACCCATACTATTCAGACGCGGACCCAGAACCCAAACAACGCATAGACAGTAAGGTGATCTGGCAAGCAACATGAAGCCACATCATACTCGCATGCAATCACATGCGGCAAGAAAGTTTACCCGTTCCTCCGAATAATGCATGACTATGAAGCTTTGAGCTCGTTTCATGATAAGCGGCGCACCTTCGAGCGTATGCCTGAAAGGTTCTATGTTAGGAACGAACAGTGCACGCAAAACTGCGGACAGACGCCCTAGCGCGCAAAGGAGCTCACAACACTTGCATTCATTCACAAACGTCTCATGTCCCAGACAAGATCGCACTTAACACATGTGCAAGCCGGTAACCTGCC
>NW_013652826.1:0-3464 GCF_000499385.1 Eimeria necatrix
TTTAGGGTTTAGGGTTTAGGGTTTAGGGTTTAGGGTTTAGGGTTTAGGGTTTAGGGTTTGCGCGAAGTGGCCCTTCCGCGGCACGTGCGGGACTTCACTCCCTTTTCGCTTTGGAGGCCTCCAATAAACCCTCAAACGGAAAACGACAGATACAGGTCCATTGCCCATGGTGAGCTGCTGCTGCTGCTGCTGCTGCTGCAGTTGCTGCTGCTGCTGCTGCTGCTGCTGCTGCTGCTGCTGCTGCAGTTGCTGCTGCAGTTGCTGCAGTTGCTGCTGCTGCTGCTGCTGCTGCAGTTGCTGCTGCAGTTGCTACAGATGCTGCTGTTGCTGCAGTTGCTGCTGGTGCAGTTTTTGTAGCTGCTGCAGTTGCTGCTGCTGTTGCTGCAGTCGCTGCTGCCCCAGTCGCTGCTGCTGCTGCTGCTGCTGTTGCTGCTGCTGGTTTTAATGTTCCTGGCAGCGCTGCTGCTGGCACTATTGCTGCTGCTGTTGCTGCCACTGCTGCTGCTACTGCTGCTGCTGCTGCTGCTGCTGCTGCTGCTGCTGCTGCCCGCAGCTCGATGGAATCGCTTGCCTTTTGCCATTTCGCTGATTAATTTATTATAATTAATTAATTAATTATTTTATTTATTTATTTATTTATTTATTTATTTAATTATTTATTTATTTATTTATTTATTTATTTATTTATTTAGGGCGAATGGGATTCTTAATTGTGTTTGACGTAAATGACCCCAACAGCTTCACCGTCGCTTCGGAGCTTCTCGACCTCGTCAGAGACTTCGCAGAATACCGAAATGTGAGGGTTTAGGGTTTAGGGTTTAGGGTTTAGGGTTTAGGGTTTAGGGTTTAGGGTTTAGGGTTTAGGGTTTAGGGTTTAGGGTTTAGGGTTTGGGGTTTGGGGTTTGGGGTTTAGGGTTTAGGGTTTAGGTTTTAGGATTGGGGTTTAGGGTTTAGGGTTTAGGGTTTAGGGTTTGGGATTTAGGGTTTAGTGTTGGGATTTAGGGTTTAGGGTTTGGGGTTTAGGGTTTAGGGTTTGGGGTTAAGGGTTTGGGATTTAGGGTTTGTGGGGTCGGGGAGCGTAGGTTTCAAGCTCACGAGAGCTGGCTAGGGTTTAGGGTTTAGGGTTTAGGGTTTAGGCGCTTTGTGTGTGCAGCCGATGATCTCCCCAGTTGTCTTTCTCGTGGCTAATAAAACAGGTAGGGTTTAGGGTTTAGGGTTTAGGGTTTGAGACTTGAGCGAACGATTGGCTTTCTTCTAAACCCTCAAGGGTTTAGGGTTTGCAGCAACAGGATGGTCTAGGGTTTAGCGGGCTTTCCTTCCCAGCAGCAGCAGAAGGCCCAGCGGTTTGCTGCTGCTGCTGCTGCTGCTGCTGCTGCTGCTGCCGCTACTGCTGCTGCTTCTGCTGCTGCCACTACTGCCGCTGCAACTGCTGCTGTTGCTGCTGCTGCTACTGCTGCTGCTGCTGCCAGTGCAGCTGCCGCTGCTGCTGCTGCTGCTACTACTACTCCTGCAACTGCTGCTGCTGCTGCTACTACTACTACTACTGCTGCTGCTGCTACTGCTGCTGCTGCTGCTGCTGCTGCTGCTGCTGCTGCAGACGTGGATCCTCAAGGCGATGTGCCCACGCGGCTGCTTGGCCGAGCTGAGCTCTACGCGTTCGTGTAGACCCTAAACCCTAAACCCTAAACCCTAAACCCTAAACCTTCGCAGTGTTCTCCAGAGTCGAGCAGCAGCAGCAGCAGCTCCCCAGGGCTGCTGCAGAGTTGCACGGAGACTAGCTGCTGCTGCTGCTGCTGCTGCTGCTGCTGCTGCTGCTGCTTTCAGGCAGCAAATGTTTTGCCGCCTGTGGCATGTCTCAGCCTGTACAGGGAAGAATATAAAGAAGGTCAGCAGACCCTAAACCCTAAACCCTAAACCCTCGAGAAACCCTAAACCCTAAACCCTCGAGAAACCCTAAACCCTAAACCCTCGAGAAACCCTAAACCCTTTTTTGCGGGCGTTCATCAACCGCAGCTTTGTCTGCGAAAAGAGCCATATAAAGAGCGAGGGTTTAGAGTTCGGGCTAGGGTTTAGGGTTTACTTCTCAGAGCTAGGGTTTAGGGTTTACTGCTCAGGGCTAGGGTTTAGGGTTTACTCCTCAGGGCTAGGGTTTAGGGTTTAGGGTTTGCATTCAGATGTTCATTGACATGGCACAGCTGATCCTCGCGAATGGAATGCTTTGGGAGCTCGACTACCACGAAGTAAACCCTAAACCCTAAACCCTAAACCCTAAACCCTCGGTATCCGGGGTTGAGGGTTTGCTGCTGTCTGCGCGTTCGCCCTGCTGCTTGGATTTTGTCAGGGTCTAGGGCTTCTAGGGTTTAGGGTTCCCAGGGCTTCGCTAGGGTTTAGGGTTTAGGGTTTAGGGTTTTAGGGTTTAGGGTTTGTCTGCAGGAAAGCAGCTCCGAGGAAAGCGACGAAGAGCGCTGTGCTATTATGTGATCCGAACCCTAAACCCTAAACCCTAAACCCTAAACCCTAGATGCTTGGCCAAAGTCTTAAACCCTAGCTTTCAAACCCCAGGGGTTTTCTCAAACAGGCGTTTGGCTTCAGGGTTCGGGTTTGGGTCAAACCCTAAACCCTAAACCCTAAACCCTAAACCCTAAACCTCCTTTTAGCGACAAAGTAGATGAAGGCTTTCAGCCCCCCCAAAACAAACATAAACCCTCCAGCAGCAGCAGCAGCAACTCCGTTGCTGCTGCTGCTGCAGCAAAAGCTGCCTTCGCTGCAAACCCCCAAAGTGTACCCAGGGGGCCCCCCCCCAGTACCCTTTGGGGGCCCCCCGGGGGCCCCCAAAGGGTACTGAACCCTCGCTTCGGGGGGCCCCCCAGGGGATCTATTAGTACCCTCTAGGGGGCCCCCAGGGGCCCCCGTACCACTTGGGGGCCCCCCGGGGGCCCCCTGGGGGGCCCCCCGGGGGGCCCCCTGGGGGCCCCCTTGGGGGGCCCCCTCGGGGGCCCCTGTGGCTTTGGGGGGCCCCCAAGTTTGTGATATGATAAGAAGGGGTTTATATTTGCTGCTGCTGTCTTTGCTGCTGCTGTCTTTGCTGCTGCTGTCTTTGCTGCTGCTGTCTTTGCTGCTGCTGTCTTTGCTGCTGAACTGCAGCAGCAGCAAGTCCCCTGTGCGTACACCCCAATATGCCTGGTCCAGCGATAAGACCTGCACTGCTGCTGCTGCTGCTGCTGCTGCTGCTGCATCTGCTGCTGCATTTTCTGCTGCTGCTGCTGCTGCTGCATCCGCTGCTGCATTGTCCGCTGCTGCTGCTGCTGCATTTCCTGCTGCTGCTGCTGAGGGGCCTCTCCTGGGAAGCAGAATCTTCACTTTGCCAGAGACATGCCCCCCATCCTCCTGCTGCTGCTGCTGCTGCTGCTGCTGCTGCTGCTGCTGCTGCTGCTGCTGCTGCTGCTGCTGCTGCTGCTGCTGCT
>NW_013652827.1:0-1631 GCF_000499385.1 Eimeria necatrix
CCCACATGTTTCAAGTTGATTCCTTGCCAAGGCGCCGCACCAGAGACGGCGCGTTGGGGCATCATGGATGGAACCGTTGTACTCATGCGCCAGTCTGTGATTTTGTAATGTGTGGAGAGCCGCTTATTGTGCTGAAACACTCTGCGCACGTACAACCTGCGAGATGGAGTTCACGGCGTGCTCCACATTGACGCGATTTGGGCTGAGAACAAACAGGCGATGCGTAGGATTCACAACGAACTCGTTACTCACAAATGGCAACAGAAAACCACTCATTTTTGCGTTCTCCAACCCCGCTCCATCAAGCCTCACAACCACGCCATCATATCGTTCTCACAACACAAAGGGAAAATGGCGTCTCAAATTAACCACTGTGTGCGCTTCATGTTAATGTTCTGTGCTTTCGACACAGCAAGACATTTAGAGACTCTACACGGTCTGCGCAGCGCGGTGGACCTACGACAGGAACGCAACAGCTCTACACATTCGTCAATTTGATGCACCATTCACAGAAGGCATGAGTATCTCAATATGGAGCACTTGTGGATTTGCACGACTGCCGAGTTGCCCTTGCAACGCCTCCTACTCATCGACCCCTACTCCCTGAAGTAGCAACATATTCACGTACCCTGCGTTTCGCTCCCTCTTAACCTGTTCGACGTGTGGCTTTGACCGAGACGCGTGTAGATCAACATCTCCACAAACCAACCATGTCGCGCACCGCACCGCCAATCCTCACCCGGGCACAACCTCCACAAATCCCTGAGATCAAGCAATGCACCAATCCTGCACTCCCCGCCTTCCAGCTGACCGACTGCGACCCCTTCAGCCTGAAAAACCTCAACTGCCTCGCAGTGTGACACAACGCATCGCGCGTCATGCATTTGTGCGACCTGCGTACGTACAACAACGCCAATGCCCCCTACGAACCCGGTTTCACCGTCAACATGATTTCACAAAACGTTTCAACGTATGCTTTCGCTAACACCCAAATCACGGCGCCGCTAACCTGCACATCCGTAAATGTGTCCACTACCAACCGCAACTCTATGGCTCCAGGCTGATACCGTCGTCACGTGCCGCACGCAAAACGGCCCCTCACCATAATACATAGCGCAGCGGACACTCACGTAGCCAGCAACCAACGCTTTCAAATGCAGGCGGCACATTGCGCGGCACTCAGCGAACAATAACACGTAACTGTGTAGCATACGGCAGGTCCCAAGTAGGCAGCTACTCCAGCAAAGAGTCACGCGTCCCAGCTCTCCGGCTCTCACGTACTCTCTGCTCGCGGCGCACCAACAGCAAGAGCAGCTGAGAAGATACTTGGCCACTGTCACCTAATACGCCACTTAGTCTGGAGATAATCGCAAGACGCTCCTCCACAAAAACCGAAAACAAAGGAGAAACAGACGGGAGAGCGCTACACAGTGCATTGGAAAGCAGAACACGATAAGCGCATTTCTGCTGCAAACAAAGGCCGTCACAGCTAGACACGCACGCACTTAATCCAGCAACTAAACCCGAAAGACGCACACGCCTGTGGAAAATAATATGCACTGCTCTACACACCTGCCACATGTTTCAAGTCGATTCCGGCCACATGTTTCAAGTTGATTCCTTGCCAAGGC
>NW_013654198.1:0-3630 GCF_000499385.1 Eimeria necatrix
CGACGTGATTACAACAGAGATGCAGACAAGAAGTTAAAGTTGGTGGCAGCTGATCTTTTCACAAGAACTAACACGATGTATTTGCAAGAATGTCAGAATAGCAGTTGCAGACGTTACGACTGCTGTGGAGAGAAACAGACACGTCCACGAGCTGCGAAATGAGGTCGGTGGCAGCGAAAATGATATCATACTTCACTCAAGCGTAAACCCAAAGCAGAAGTCAGGGAGCGCCCACACAAAGCTCAAGACGCATTGACCGTATCCGATTTCCTCAAGTCGCGACACACGATTCCAATAACGTGACGGGAGAGTGAGGACATCTTTCTGCGAAAGGACGTACTTTTAAAGATACAGAAAGTCAGGGAAAAAAATTTGCGAGTTCAAAGATGGCAGCTGACCTTAATCTCAACCCCCTAGAAAGCTTTTTCTAGGTTTCCTGCACTGAAGGAGATCCAGCGTTCACGGTATGACCCTTTATCCGGTTTTCCACGTACGTTCTGGCCCTGTTAGGTTTTCATACTGGGCGTTAGCAGCATGAGTGAGTGCAGGCTTTCGGCTCGCTGGTGCGTCCACGTAGCGGTTCAAATAGATAAGCTGGCTACATTTTTGAGGAGATACCCCTTGATGCATCATTGCGAATTTCAACTAGGCCACGCAACACACTTGCTGGAGACCGTAAGGAATAGACGGACGGAAAAGAGATAGCTTCTTTGCACCCTGAGAGTGGAAAGAGAATACTCCGTAGCTGTGGTTATCATTTTGAAAGGCATCGTCTTTCAGCATGCTTGGGCAGCCCAGTCGTTTTTGTTTACTTTGTTAATTTGATAGGTAAATATGCTTGACCCGACATAGCGCTTACCAACTAAGCACAAAGTGATACGCCAAATACACTTGTTTTGCGATGCAATTTGGAAGACCTGGAGCACTCTTTGCTGTTCTACTTCATACAGGTTTACGTGTAGAATACTCTGCTCGAGGCTTCTAGCTTTTCGAACACGCTGAAGCAGCAAGCCAACGAAATTAATTTTGTAGTATGGGCTACTATTTTCTTCGTACTTTTAGAAGCACCCAGCCCGTCAGCAGTAAAACACAAGCATCTGTCCAAGATACTGAATCGAAAACAAAGGAGCACAATTGCAACGAAAAGGCAGCCGCAAGACAGTTTATTAGAATCAACTATTCTTTTCGTGAAGCGTACAAGCTTTGTAAACGTGACACTCCAAAAAGAAAAAATGACGCGTCAAATGGTTGGCTTTATTGGCCTACATTTACAAGCACCACCTCATGGAACGCACGCGGAGCAAGCAGTACGGGAAGCATCTCAGAATACAAAGAAATAGTCCATATGCTTCTAATGAGATATTCGGCAAAACCAAGCCTATCTCGACTATCACGTTCGTTATAAAATTTCGTACATGCCATTGTACTACGGATCATATGGTGCTCTGTGTTGCTGGAAATCAGGATTTTTGAAACGTCGTCAGATTATAGGTTGACGGCAGTTGTTTTCCACATGTATCATCCAAGAAGGAAAATTAACAAATATGTATGTCAGGTTTACAATCCGTGCAGATAAAAAGTGGTTTAAAGAACAGAGCAAAGCTAATGCCTGCGTTGCCCAAAGAAATGCCGTGATAGCAAAACGCACATTTAGTGTTTCACACAAGTTCCAACGTTCAGATAATGTTGTATTGTGCATGCATAGGTTGAAAGAATCAAATGCCGCCTTGTTCTTCAGGTTTCGTGTAGTACTGTGTACGTCTAAAAGCATGCAGCACTCTTTAGCCTTCTTCGTCATGAATTGTGTTTAGAGTTTTGCATCGGCTCTAAACTCAGTGAGGCCTACCAGCTTTTCGTCCACCCAATATATGCAGTCTGAAACAACCCATTGATTGTAAACGCATCCCAGATACGCGTTTCAAAATATTTCAGTGTGACACAACTATCTGGCTACTCTGCAAGCAGAACATCAGGTTCTTGAACAGCCCGCGCCTTGCGGTATATTCTAAAATTGCGCAGTTGCATACGCATCACTGCTTAAGACGTTGTAGCCTGCCCCTGATTAAGAGGACTGACTAAGTGGCACATAGTATATGGTCACAGATGAATCTGCACAGCATTCGTGTGGCAGCCTCTTACATACTTTTAGAATTGCACGCATCCAAAAGGGATGAAAACGTTGGTGTGACGTCAAAAGAAGTTTCGAATTCATGAAGCTCACCAAGTCAAGCAGACCCATGAGAACACGAAGCTTGCGCAGCAGAAGCATTTTATTAGCAAGCAGATCTTGAGTTTCACGGAGACATGCGACGAACGAAAAAGGGAATCATTAACGGGGCATGCACCATAATCAGCACATATGCAGGATGTGGGCTGCAGTAGTTTCACAAACCTGCTACGAGATGGCAGTTGAGGAAAAGCTAATTGATTCGCATAAAAACTATAATGTGGTAAACAAGCAGACACCATCCCTGAAAACGCGCATCGGATTTTTCCCAACATCCACGCATGGCCACATGCACGCATAATGAACGTCGCAAGCATTTAATTCCTGGTACAGTTCATCCAGAAAAAACGATGAAACGTTTGCTTTTGCAAGGAAAAACATACTTGCTAAGGAACCAGATGTAAGCGCTGAAGTTAATGATTAAAACGTCGACTGCAAAATTGACACTCAAAACATTGGACCTACGATCCACGACTCCACACGTTCATCAATTTGTTGGCTTTCCTTACTTTTTACGCATGCCTAGCACTTCACAATGTGGAAGAAATACGCTAAGCTGCTCCGCTGTCGTTCAAGACAGAATAAGCGCTGAAACGTTGAATTCAGGCCGACGAATATTCAAAAGGTGCAGCATTTACGCTTTTAACGCACAATTCATAGGGCGCAATGCTGTCTACACAAGCGTTCTGAAGGCACGGAGTGGAATCAATCCAGCCCCTTGTACAGCAATCATGCATTTGCTTTTGGTCTGCGACATTCCGCAGGATACAAACGTGATTAGTGGTTGGGAACAAATAGTTTGCGCCCGTGTGTGAGTTCTGTGTTTAGCATACAATCTGATAATGGACCCAGTTGCCTGACGGCTAGCGCTCCTTGGGAGACCAAGAAACGGGGAAGTGGCTCGCTTGCAGAGACAAACAACGCTTTCAGCACCATACTAAGGACTCTTCACTGCAAAGTCATTTCTGCTTGGTGTGTTTGTATCTAGACACCTGAAAATCACGGCTTCAAAGGTGTGAAGCACTTTGCAGTTTCCGGCGGGACTGTAACTCAGACAATCAAGAAAGTCTCTGGCTGCAGAGACAACGGCCCGCGCAGCCATCCCTAACATGTTTTCCTCGATGTGCACGATACACAGGCTTCTCTACATCAAGAGTCGCAAACAACAAATCCTCTATCCAAGGGGACAGCCACAAAAAATTCGACTCGAAATTGCTGAGCTCATTTGCATGACCAAACTCAAAGCTACTTGCATAAACTGCTGGAAATGGAATACGCAGCAACACTGGAAAGCGTTTTCTAAAGGCATTGAACAGCGCATTGCAAGAACAACCGGCACCAAAGGAACAACATGTTGCATTTCAAATGGGAGTTTCCTGAAGATGAAAAAATTGCATTGGTGA
>NW_013652828.1:0-3747 GCF_000499385.1 Eimeria necatrix
TGCAGGCGGAGTGCTGCCTTGTTTGGAGTTTCCTGCTGCAGGGTGGCAGAGTCAGTGGCCCTCGTAGGCGTGTGTGGTGCTTTGAGTGTCTGATGCGGTGGCGTTTGGTCGACACACACCGGAGGCAAGAGCGTTATGGTTTTGGTTTTTTCTGGACGTGTTGACGTGTTTGTGGTTGTGGTTGCGCTTGAAGAAGGAGGCGTGCAGAAGAATATTGCAGCTGGCTGGGTGTGGTGGACGGCCTGCAGTGCGAGACGTGAGTTTTGTAGGGACGTTGACGACGGCGTATGGGTATTGCGGGGTTCGTGTGCTACGCAGGAGCAAGTACGCTTGAGTTAGTAGAAGGGAGGGCAACAGGAGTTTGACGCTGTGCGCAGGTGTTGGGTGTGGGTAGCGGGAGTTGGTTGAGAACGACTGAGAGATTGGGTGTGGTGCGTCTGTAGCGTGACGCTGTGCGCAGGTGTTGGGTGTGGGTAGCGGGAGTTGGTTGAGGACGACTAAGAGACTGGGTGTGGTGCGTTTGTAGCGGAGCCTGCGTAGTAGTTGGAAGTGCTTTGCAGGCGGAGTGCTGCCTTGTTTGGAGTTTCCTGCTGCAGGGTGGCAGAGTCAGTGGGCCTGTTTATCGCCTCACGTGTTTCTCGTGGGTCATATGTGGTCTTTTGTGGATCCAGTCATTGTGTGCGTCCTATCCTGGGCGTTAATCCCCAAAACGTGTTGTGCCGTATATTGATCCCTGGACGTTAACTTGCTTTAGATAATTCCCCATATACGAGCGTTCACGCGAAGAGGTGCCGGAATCCCTACAAAGTTGCTACTGCATAGTATTTCTTCTAAACATCCAATACACTTCCTGCATCAAGAGACATATACCAGATGATTGTTGCGTATTCGAGTGGACGGACGCGCGTGCAATGCTAGCTACCGATGGCGATGGTGGTCAGGGAGTACGTTGGCGCGAGCGGCATGTTTTGTTTGAAGGCAACGGCGTTTCTGCAACGTCCAGGCATTCGATACTTTCAGCTCTTCTGGCGTCCGCGTCAGCGTCCTGATTGACGCTCTTGTTTGGTGCTCATTGATCCCTGGACGTTAACTTGCTTTAGATAATTCCCCATATACGAGCGTTCACGCGAAGAGGTGCCGGAATCCCTACAAAGTTGCTACTGCATAGTATTTCTTCTAAACATCCAATACACTTCCTGCATCAAGAGACATATACCAGATGATTTTTGCGTATTCGAGTGGACGGACGCGCGTGCAATGCTAGCTACCGATGGCGATGGTGGTCAGGGAGTACGTTGACGCGAGCTGCATGTTTTGTTTGAAGGCAACGGCTTTTCTGCAACGTCCAGGCATTCGATACTTTCAGCTCTTCTGGCGTCCGCGTCAGCGTCCTGATTGACGCTCTTGTTTGGTGCTCTCCGTGGGTGAGGGGAAGCTCGTAAGTTGTTCGCACCCAACGGCATTGGCTGCTCGGGAGAAGTCGACAGCGTTTGCACCACCACAGACCGCTCATGGGTGCACGAACAAGGTGCATTGCAGTGGTCTTTACGTGCGCAGGCACAGCTCGCTGCTTTGGTCAACTCTGCATCAGTCGAACTTGTATATCATGTGTGCTTCGCTAGCAGTGGCCGAACCGCAATGCTTTTTGTTGGAGGACATGCCTTGCCTTTGTGGCCCAGGTAGAGGCACAATCTGCGGCGTGTTTGCTGTCAGTGATTGTGGAAGTGCTGGCACCATATCTATCACATCACAAAGGCGTTTGCATCTGGTCTGATAATCGTTTCTGGCGGCAGAACCTCGTTTTATGAGGTTAAAACAAGCGCTTCACTATGCCATCAATGCGTTTTGCGTGATGTGGCATCTTTTGCCAGTGGCACGCCTGCTTCCCTTGTCCGAATGCACTCCTTTTCTTCGAGGTGCATAGGTGACAGAGTGGTTCACCAGCACATTGGTAAGCGTCTGGCTGTTTGCTCCCCACAAGTCACTGTCATGCCTGTGACTACATTGTTCAGCGATGAACTGGGCTTGAGATGGCGCTGATAAGTCCTGCGTGGCCCGATGTTCTTAAGTACAGACGGTGTTACAACACAGGCAGTACGGCATTGAGTGTTCGCTTATGATGCTTGCAGACTTGATGTCGATTTTAGAAGCTCAGTGGCGTGAGAGCACACAATCTGCGGCGTGTTTGCTGTCAGTGATTGTGGAAGGGCTGGCACAATCTTTGGAGCCTTCCGAAGGATTCCCGGGTAGGGTGGTTGGCTTCCCTGGCAGAGAGTGAGCACCATAGCAGGATCGTAAGCTTCCGCTGTGATATCCTTGTACAGAAATGAAGAATGCGTTTGTCAGCCTGACACATAGCATAATGACATCAATGTATTTTGCGTGATGTGGTGTCTTTTGCCCGTGGCACGCCTGCCTTCCTTTGTGCGAATGCATTTTTCTTGTCTCCGTATATTAAGGCGGCAGGCAGTTTCGTCGACTGCGTGGCTAGCGTCTGGTTATGGGTGCGCCACAGGGCGGGGTCGTGCCTCCGTACTCCGTTTTCAGTGTGGTGATGATTTCAAACTAGCGCTAGTCACGGATGTCTGGCACGTGCCAATGACACTGGTGATGAGACACAGAGAGTACGTCGACTAGGTGTTGCTGATTACACGCGGATGATGGTGATCTCAGATGCCCACTGACGTCAAAGCATTCGGCTAACCCAGACCTTGCAGTGGCATTCACTCTTCAATCATCATCAGTTCTACAGTCGACAGCAAACCTGACTAGGATTATCACGATAGAGAGCAAACGCTTTCTGAACTATACGGTCCATGTCCCGCCCGTGTCTGTTTGTCAAAAACCAAACATATAATGCAAGATAGTATGGCATCTCTTTCAGTGTCGCACACTCTTCTGCCTTGATGCTGTGGCGCCGACCTGAGCTTAGGTCTGCACCGTGGAAGTATGTTTAAGTCGGACTGGCTCTTTATTACGACAAGCCAATACTTTTAGGCAGGCTGCAGCATTCCTCCGCCCTTCATTCTTGTCCGTCGTATTCGCTGCTTTTGTCTGTGTGCATTGTGAGCGCCAGCCGGCGCTCCGCTCTTCAGCTCATGTTGATGAAGCAGTAGGTTGCTTTTCACAATTGGAAGGCCCGCTGCGCGGCTTCTTCGCTTTGAACGTTTTCGGCGCGTTTCCGTGCTGGCGCATTCGGGGCCAACGCGAAACCCGTCTCAGCTGCGTTCGTCTTGTTGCATTCCAGCTGTAATATGTAGGCTCGTCACCTTGCAAACTGGTGTGGCACTCTGATGTTGCAACCCGTCAAAAAACTTCCGCAATGTGCCACTTTTGCCATCGTTGCACACGATAGTGCAGCTGCTAGATTGGTTGCGCTTCAGGCTCATTGCGTTTTCTCAACCTACAGCAGTAAATGTTCCCGTTCTGTCTTTTGTGTCACTCACAAAAGCCCGGTGTTTTTGTTGGACAAAGAATATAAAGGTTGGTTTCCTGGGTCATATATGCCAGCAGCAAGCCCTAACTGCTTTTACTTCTACTTGACACAGCTCGTGCGCGCAGCAACAACAGTACCTGCTGCCGCATATGGAGTGCGCCTATGGTTGTTATACGTCGTTTGGATTGTCGCATAGAGAGACGGGAAGGAGTTGCAATATTGGCGAAGCAGTCAATAAATACTTTCTACGACGAGCTAAGCATCTAATACGCTGCTCACATCGGTTGAGCGGTACCAGATGATTTTTGCGT
>NW_013652829.1:0-40000 GCF_000499385.1 Eimeria necatrix
AATGAATACTTCTTAATTGAATAACTTTGCATTTCCTTTATTTAATTTGACATTTTAAATAAATACTTCTTAATTGAATAACTTTGCATTTCCTTTATTTAAAAACTGTAAAATAATGAATACTTCTTAATTGAATAACTTTGCATTTCCTTTATTTAATTTGACATTTTAAATGAATACTTCTTAATTGAATAACTTTGCATTTCCTTTATTCAATTTGACATTTTAAATAAATATTTCTTAATTGAATAACTTTGGATTTCCTTTTATTTAAATTGCCATTTTAAATAAATATTTCTTAATTGAATAACTTTGCATTTCCTTTATTTAATTTGACATTTTAAATAAATATTTCTTAATTGAATAACTTTGCATTTCCTTTCATTTAAATTGCCATTTTAAATAAATATTTCCACTTTCTTTCTTCTTTAAACTGACGGCGACTCCCAGACGAATCCTTGTGCACTTTTGTCCCTCACATTGGCACTCCTCACATAATATATACAACATATATATATATATATATATATATATATCTATCCCATACATACAGGATATATATATATATATATATCCCATACATATAGGATATATATATATATATATCCTATACATAATGTATACAACATACATATATATATCTCATACATAATATATACAACATATATATATATACCGTATACATAATATATACAACATATATATATATCCTATACATAATATATACAACATATATATATATATCCCATACATAATATATACAACATATATATATACCCTATACATAACACATACAACATATATAATATATACATATATATATCCTATCCATAATATACACAACATACATACATATATATATGTATAATATATTACATAATATAAATTAAACTATATAATATATATATTCTAAACAATATTAATATATATATATATATATAATATATATATATATATATATTAATTTCTGTGCAGGTATTGTCTTGCGTGTGCGCGTCTCCTCTGGAGTCTCTGGAGACAGTGCGGAGCACTTTGGAGTGGAAGCTGCTGCAGTGGCGGGCCATGGCGGAGCTTTTGGGGGCTTTTTGGACTCTGCAGGAGCAGCCGCACTTTGCGGGCGCGGTGGACTTCAAAAAAAGATTCCTCCAAGACAAAAGAGCTGCTGCGGAAGTCGAGGAACTCCGCAACGCAGAAGGCAGAGACCCCAGGAACAAGGCTCCCAGACTCGCCAAACACGAGGCCTGAAGCTGCTGCTGCAGCAGCAGCAGCAGCAGCTGCAGCAGCTGCAGCAGCGCAGCAGCAGCAGCAGCAGCAGCAGCAGCAGCAGCGCAGCAGCAGCAGCAACTGCTGCAGCAGCAGCAGCGCAGTAGCAGCAGCAGCAGCAGCAGCAATAGCTGCAGCAGATTTGAGGGTTAGAGGGGTTTGTGCTGCAGATCTGCTGGGGGGGCAAATTGGAAATGCCGCGGAAAAATGGCCTTTTGGGGTGTCTGGGGAGTTTGCGTGCAAGTTGAGTTTGGCTTTGCGTTTGTTGTTTGCTGCCAATTAAATCATTTGAATAAAATAAAATAAAATAAAATAAAATAAAATAAAATAAATGCATTTAAAGTTTACTGGAAGCATTTGCTGCTGCTGCTGCTGAGCCGAGAGCCGCAGCAGCAGGGGCTCGCGCGCTCCAGGCCCGGCTCAGCTGCAGAGTTCAGCACTTAGGATTTTTAAATGGAATTTGGAATTTAAAAGTTTAATTGACTTTTAATTATTTCCAGAATTAACTTTTAACTGCGGTGGAGTCTTCTCTGCCCCGCGCGGCGACTGCTGCTGGCTGCACAGCTCAGCAAATAATGCCTTTTGCAAGACGCAGCAAAGGGGAATTTGTGAAACTCCATTTGCCAAAATTAATCCTTCAAATGCTATTTAAATGCAATTAATTAATAGTGACAATATTTTCCCGCTTCAGCATCAAAGCCGCAGGATCCAGTGCAGAAAACGGCATTTTCCGGGTGTACGTACACCGCAGGAGTTCGCCCGCGCGTGCACCTTTCAGGCAACAGTGGAGCTTTGCGTGAAACAAAATGCCGAAATGTAAATTATTTAGTTTACTTTTGTCATTTTTGATGTTTTAATGCCTCCAGAGTTGCTGGAAAAGTGTTCTGAATGCATGCAGCAGCAGCAGCAGCAGCAGCAGCAGCAGCAGCAGCAGCAGCAAAATGGATCTTCTGGAACTGGGCTCACTTCACCTCGGCGTTACTTTGCGCATTGGGGAGAAGAAATGAGAGTTATTAAACAAAAGAATAAACAATTAAATAAAATAAAGATAAGATGTTTATTTTGCAGAAGAATAAACAATTAAATAAAAACAAAGATAAGATGTTTATTTTGCAAAAGAATAAACAATTAAATTGATAAAATAGCCTTTGCAACAGGGGCCCAGGACTTGTGTTTTTTCCACTTTTGCAATTCTTCACATCCAGAAAAGCCAGCCCCACCAATGCCCCTCTAGAGAAACAATTCCATAGCCACAACTTAATAATAATAATAATAATAATAATAATAATAATAATAATAATAATAATAATAATAATGATAGTAATAATAATAATAATAATAATAATAATAATAATAATAATAGTAATAATAATAATAATAATAATAATAATAATAATAGTAATAATAATAATAATAATAATAATAATAATAATAATAGTAATAACTGCTGCCAAGGCTTTGGGGGCCCTCAGAGGGAAAAGCCTGAAGAGCTTTTTATTAGTTTGGATTTCGCCTTTCAGTTTCTCAAGCCAACTTGTGCTGCAGCAGCAGCAGCAGCAGCTTGCAGCAGAGCTGGACAAGCGATTTAATTTAAATAAATAATAAATAATAAATAATAAATAATAAATAAATAAATAAATAATAAAGGCCTTTTAAGGGCCAGTCTCCCCAAGTGGTGCAGCAGATTCAAATTAAAGTTGGGCTGCTTTGTGGGCTCTGGGGTGCGGGAGATGCAAAAGGGCCAAAAAGGGGAATTTGAAAAGCCAAAAGAATTAAAAAAAGAAATTTAAATAAATAAAAAGATTTAAAGTTCGTTTTAATTCAAATGCGCAGCCGGCAACGCAGGTCTTGCCGTTTTGCCGCCCCCCAGCAGCAGCAGCAGCAGCAGCAGCAGCAGCAGTCCGACAGACACACAACTCGGAGGCCAGGCTGGCCGCAGCGAGGCCTAAAAAGTGGAAAAGAAGATTAAATTTGAATATTAGAGGAAAAATAAACTCAAAAAAGTCCCAAGTTTTTCAACTTTCGCCGCATTTCCCCGCGCAGTTCGCAGAACCCGAGGCGAAGTCCCGCTGGTCACCTGCGGTCCCCTTTTCGCGCTTCCCAACAGCCCTTTCTTCGCCTCGCAGTTTCCATTCTTCTTTTTTGACGCAAATCGCTTTTCAGAACTTTCAAAAGTGGCGTTTTTCCTTCGCTTTCCGCCGCCATGAGCGAGTCTTCGGGTGTACGTACACCCCGGCGCTCGCGGCCTCCCGGCGAGTCCGCCGCTCCTTCCCGCACTTCTTTGGCAGCAGAAGAAGAATTAAAAGATCTCCAGAAGTTCCAAAATGCAAATAAAACAGAAATGAATGACAAAGAGAGGCCGCAGAGCTCGGCAGACCCCCCCGAGGGCTCCGTCACTTCTGTCGCCCTGGCGCTCTACAAAGCAGGTGAAACCCCAAACCCGAAACCCTAAACCCTAAACCCTAAACCCCGCATCGCGCGCTTTACGCCCTCCACCGGGTTCCTGAAACCCCAACACCAGGCCCTCTGCGCCCCCAAACCCCAAACCCCAAACCCTAAACCCTAAACCCTAAACCCTAGACCCCGCGGCAGCTGTTTCCTTCAGGCTCATGAACCTGCGATTTTGGACTCGGAGGAATCTTTAAAAGAGCCTCTTAAGGCCCAGTGCATGCAGCCAGCACAAATTCAATTTAATTTAATTTAAATTAATTAATTAATTTAATTAAATTAAATAATTAATTAATTAAATTAATTAATTAAAAACTGAATTAAATTAAATTTGCCCGCAGGCCTTCAGTTCGAAACCCGGGGCAAACTGGCGGGGGCCATTGGGCTGTACAGACAGGCCCTGAAGCTGCACCCGGGGCTGGACAAAAGTGTCTTCACTTTTGAAGAAGAATTAAAACTTGAAAAGGAAAACCAACTTGCAAATGGCAGCAGCTCGCAGCAGCAAACTGGCAAACTCGCGGAGCCGCAGCGCAGCAGCAGCAGCAGCAGCAGCAGCAGCAGCAGCAGCAGCGGCGGCAGGAGGGGGGCTACGAGGCGCGAAGAGGGAGCTGCAGCAGCAGACGCGCATGCAGGGTCGGCGTCTTCTGCAGCAGCAGCAGCAGCAACAGCAGCAGATGCAGCAGCAGCAACAGATGCAGCAGCAGCAACAGATGCAGCAGCAGCAGCAGCAGCAGCAGCAGCAGCAGCAACTCCTGGTCCAATAATGAAAGTTCCGGAACATGTTTTGGGGCGGGTGCTGCTCTTTCTGGACGTCTACGCAATTGCCAGGTATTCGTTTTAACAAAAATAAAATAAATTAAATTAAATTAATTAAATTAAATTAAATTAAATTAAATTAAATTAATTAGATTAAATTAAAATGAAATAAAGAAAGAGACAAACGAGACACAAATGGCTGGCTAGCTAGCTCGTCAAACGGCCAGCTGCTAGCTAGCCAACTGCCTGGCTAGCTAGCTAAGTGCTTGGCTAGCTAGCTAGCTGGCTAGCTAGGTGACTGGCTAGCTGGCTAGCTAGCTGCTAGCTAGCTGCTAGCTAGCTGCTAGCTAGCTAGCTAGCTGCTAGCTAGCTAGCTAGCTAGCTAGCTGCTAGCTAGCCAGGAGCGCCTTTGGCTGTGCGTGTCACTGCGGCCTCGCAATTCCGCCGCTGACTGCCGCAGCAGCAGCAGCAGCAGCAGCACAAGTCGCTGCTGCAGCTGCACTTGCTGCTGCTGCTGCTGCTGCTGCTGCTGCTGCTGTCAGACTCTGCATGACCTGCAAGTCCTTTCAAAAAGGGCTGTGGGGTCTCGAAGACATTTGGAGAAAAAAAACCAAAAGTGCTTTTCAGCTGCTTCCAGACCACTCCCTCTATGGAAACTCTTGGAAGCGGTCCGCGCTGCTGCTGCAATGCTGCTGCTGCTGCAGTGCTGCTGCTGCTGCAATATTGCTGCTGCTGCAATGCTGCTGCTGCAATGCTGCTGCTGCTGCAATGCAATGCTGCTGCTGCTGCAATGCTGCTGCTGCTGCAACGCTGCTGCTGCAATGCTGCTGCTGCTGCAATGCTGCTGCTGCAAGGCTGCTGCTGCTGCAATGCTGCTGCTGCTGCTGCTGCAGCAGCTGCTGCTGCTGCTGCTGCTGTTTGCTGCTCGCAGGACCTTCTTCGAGGCGCCGCGGCTGCGGCTGGACGGAATTTATATCAGCAAATGCGTTTACTTGCGGAGAGTGCGGGATGTGGGGAATATACACCTGGACGAGCGGCGGCGCAGCACGCTGCAGCAGCTGCAGCAGCAGCTGCAGCAGCAGCTGCAGCAGCCCACAGGGGCCCCCATAAGCCAGGAGCTCATTAACAACTTGGCAGCAAACTCGCCAGTTGTTGCTGTCACTTACTACAGATATTTGCGCTTCTTGCCCAACAACAGGGTCTTGGTCCTCAGGTTTGCTGCTGCTGCTGCTGCTGCTGCTGCTGCTGCTGCTGCGGTTCACGGGGACGTTGCTTCTGCTCCGTCTGCTGCTTTGGCTGCTGTTGCTTTCCTGCCTCTATTTTGCTTCTGGAGGTTCCTGCTGCTGCTGCAGTTGCTGCTGCTGCTGCAGTTGCTGCTGCTGAAGCGAGCAACAGCAGCAGCAGCTGCTGCTGCAGCAGCTGCTGCTGCAGCTGCAGCAGCTCTTAGGTGCTTGCTGCGCACAGCCGGCTACACTGTTGCTTAGCAGTTTGGGGTGTACAGACAGCTCTGTAACTTGGCGAGATCGGAAAAATGCGAAGACTGAATTAAAAAGAAATTAATTAAAAGAAATTAATTAAAATAAATAAATCAAAATAAATTAAATGGCATTTGAACTGCTTTTGGATTTGTTTGCTGCAGGTCTGAGGCTGAGAAGCAAGTTGCTGTTGCTGCACTCAAGTGCGTGGAGGCTCGCCTGGAGGGAAAGCCTGTGAGGGTTTAGGGTTTGTGGTTTAGGGTTTGTGGTTTAGGGTTTGTGGTTTAGGGTTTGCGGTTTAGGGTTTAGTTTCGAGGGTTTATCATTTTCAAAATTCAAATCCACTATTTTCAATTCTTTCCAGTTCCGAAAAGGCTTCACTGCCGGCGCCCCACTCACCAAAAAAGCTGCCGCTGCTGCTGCTGCTGCTGCTGCTGCTGCTGCTGCTGCTGCTGCTGCAGGACTGCTGCAAAGCTGCGCTGGCCCCCAGCAGGGCCCCCGCACTCCAAGGGGCCCCCCTGCCAGACCAAGTGGTGTTGGGACTTTTTAATTTTGACACTTCGAACAAAACTGTTACTTTGGAGTACCCGGGGCGGAGCCCCGCAGCAGCAGCTGCTGCTGACGGCGCAGCAGCAGCAGCAGCAGCAGCAGCAGCAGCAGCAGCAGCAGGGAGCCCGCAGCAGCGCGGGGGCAGGAGCCGCAGGGAAGCTGCTGCTGCAGCTGCTGTGGGGCCCCACGGAGACAGCCGGGGGCCCCCAAATCCAATACCAAACTCAGAAGGGTCCAGAGGGGGGCCCCCCAGCTCTTGGGGGGCCCCCAACACCAGGGGGGCCCCCAACAACAGGGGGGCCCCCAACACCAGGGGGGCCCCCAGCAACTTGGGGGCCCCCAGCAGCTCGGGGGGCCCCCGAGCTGCCCCCGTGCATACAGCTGTGCTGCAGTTGGCCCACGTGAAGGGGGGCTGGTGGAACTCCAAGCTGAAGTGGATAAGTGAGCTGCAAACCCTAAACCCTAAACCCTAAACCCTAAACCCTAAACCCTCGACTCTTCGGTGTCTGCATGCGAGGGGGAGTTGTCCGAGCCAGAAATGGCAAAGCAAAAAAGACAAGTAACAGTTCTTATGAGAAGTGCTCTAGAGCTTGGAATCGAGGGTTTGGGTTTAGGGTTTAGGGTTTAGGGTTTAGGGTTTAGGGTTTAGGAACTGGGGTTTCTCGCGCAGGCTTGTCGGTCACTTCCAACACGCATTACGGTCCAGATGAATCTTTCATTGATGTTGAAAACGAGAACTTCAGGTGACCTCGCCGGCAAACCCTAAACCCTAAACCCTAAACCCTAATTCCAAACCCTAAACCCTAAACCCGCTGGCCCAAGACTCTGAGCTGCTGCCTTCAGTCTTTTGCATTTCGTTTTCAGGCCCTTTCTCTTCCACCGCGTCATTTCCTTCCAAGATTATTTCTAGGGTTTGCGAGGGTTTAGGGTTTGCAAGCAGCGGCGGTCTAGGGTTTAGGTTTTGTGCAAAGCCGCAAACCCGAGGGGCCACAGAGTACAAGGGGCCCCTCTTGTGCTGCTGCTGCTGCTGCTGCTGCTGCTGCTGCTGCTGCTGCTGCGCCGCCCCGCAGCAGCAGCGCGGCTCTCAGGTTTTTTTTTGCATGGCAACTACAAATGCAGTTTTTTTTCAGGGTTTGGGGTTTAGGGTTTAGGGTTTAGGGTTTGGGGCACTGCACGAGACACACTTCGCAGGTTTCTTGCTTGCTCAAATAGAAGACTGGAAATCTCTGGGAATGCACGGAGTCAGAACTAAAGTTTAGGATTTGAAGGTTTACGGAATATATCTTTAAAACAGAACTACAGGATGCCTCTTAAGGTGTACGTACACTCCAAATCGAGCCATTTTGTGGCATTTCAAACGAACTTTAGGCATTCATCTTTCGACTTGCAAAATCTGAATTCCATTTGCGGATTTTCGCTGGCCATGCACCACCGCCGGTGCTTTCGCGTGACTGCCGGACTAAAATTGTTTTTTTAAAGTTGAATTATTTGCAAAAGTCATTTTATTTTGAAGTGCTTTCCTCTACTGCGGTGATCAGAGGAGTGCTGCTGGCTGCAGCAGTTGCAGCAACGGGGCGGCCAAACTCCCTTGCGGGGGCGAAGGCCATTAAATAATCTTTCAGCAGCAGTTTAAATAATTAAAAAAATTAAATTGCAAAAGGCTTTTCCCAGCTTTGAGGGATTTGCCACTGGTTTCAGCCGCTGAGGCCCTGCTGCAGGTTTTGCAAAAGGTGAATGTACGGAGGTCACCGCCTCGCGCGGCGAAACGCGCATTAAAAGGAAAGACAGCGCCTCAAAAGTCAAAAAGATGAATTAAGAATGAAAAAGCATTTTATAATTTGCCAAAATGGTTTCGAAAACTGCAAAAAGACATATTAATCGCGAACAGCAGAAGCCCAGCAGACGGCCCCTCACCTTCTGCTGATCCGGGGCCCCAGCAGCAGCGAAGAACGCCCCAACCCGCGGCCTCCTTCTGCGATTTAGGCCTCCAAATGGGACCAAATGAATTCAATTTGACGAAATAAATCATTTAATTGCTTTGCATGCGCGAAAAACGGACTCAGCCGCACAACAACCCCATGCATTCCCGCGCCGCTAACACCCCCGGGGCCCGCTGAAGCCCAGAGCCGCAAAGCCCCTGCGGCTTCTTCCTTAATGAGGGGCCTTTTGGGTTTCCTGGCACATTTTGGCTGAAGAGAGGCTCCAGGCGGGCCCAGGGCTGCTTCGCTGCAGCAGCAGCAGCAGCAGCAGCAGCAGCGGGAACTGCAGCAACTGCAGCAGCAAATGCAGGCCGGGTCCGAAGTCCCCACGGCCCCTGCAGGGGCCCCCCCGCTGAAGAAGCACAAAGCCACAGGGGCCACCAAGCTGCAGCAGCCTTTCAAAGCCACGCGAGTCCTCCCTAAAGACAGCAGCAGCAGCAGCAGCAGCAGCAATGGCAGCAGCAGCAGCAGCAGCAGCAGCAGCAAGGGCCTACTTCCCAAGGCCAAAAGCCCCTTCGCCCCCGCATCTTCGCTGAAGTCTTTGGGCCCAAATGCAGGGGAAAGTCACCGGAGGTCCTTCGGGCCTTCTGCTGCAGCTGCAGAAGCAGCAGGAGAGCATGCAGCAGCAGCAGCAGCAGAAGCAGCAGCAGCAGCAACAGCTGCTTCTGCCACAACAACGGCGGCAGCAGCAGCAGCTGCTGCAGCACCGAGAACAGCAGCAGCAGCCGCCCCTGCGCCCAAAACAGCAGCAAAGGCTGCTGCTGCTGCTGCTGGATCTGGGCCCCCCGAAGCAGCTGCAGCAGCAGCAGCAGCCGCCTCCGCAGCGCCAGCAGCAGCAGCAGCAGCAGCAGCAGCAGCAGCAGCAGCAGGGGAGGTAATAGATGTGGACGAAGACGAGCTGCCGCTGTGTCCTTTGCGCAAAACCCTAAAAAGGGTTTGGGGGTTTTCGGAGTTTCGAAAAGGCCAAGAGGAAGCTGTGAGGGCTGTGCTGCAGGGCAAAGACGCGCTAGTCATCATGCCCACAGGTGCCTAGGGTTTAGGGTTTAGGGTTTAGGGTTTAGGGTTTAGGGTTTAGGGTTTAGTTGTGCGCTGGAGGCCGTCGGCGCGTCAAAAGAGAGCCCAGAGTTTCCGCTTTGGAATGCCGGGCGTCAAACGGCGCGAATCCGCCAACCCTAGACCCTAAACCCCAAACCCTAAACCCTAAACCCTAAACCCTAAACCCTAAATGTTTGCTGCTGCAGGCGGCGGCAAGTCGCTGACTTACACGCTGCCTGGGCTGCTGCTGGAGGGCGTTGTGCTTATTGTGTCTCCCCTGATTGCCCTCATAGAGGACCAGGTGCGCTCTAGGGTTTAGGGTTTAGGGTTTAGGGTTTAGGGTTTAGGGTTTGCTTCAAGGGTGGGGCTGGACCAATTCAAAGAGAGAAAGCGAATTAGATGAATAGAGACAGACACTGAAAGGCGAAAAAAGAAAAGAAAAAGATGTGCCATCACTTGCTGCTGCCATGTTTGCTGCTACTGCTTTGCTTGCTGCTGCTGCTGCTGCTGCTGCTGCTGCTGCTGCTGCTGCTGCTGCTGCAGCTCCGCCGCCTGCGTGCTCGAGGGCTTTCAGCTTTTTGTCTCAACTCGACGCTGACTCAGAAGCAGCGGCAGGAAATCATAGCGCGTCTTCTAAACCCTCAGCAGCAGCAGCAGCAGCAGCAGAAGCAGCAGCAGCAGCAGCAGCAGCAACAGCAGCAGCAGCCACAGGGGCCCATTAAGTTTTTGTTTGTGACTCCGGAGCAAATTGCCACCCCCTCTTTCCAAGGCGTGCTGCGGCAGATGGAGCAGCAGCGGCAGCAAGTCAAGGAGCAGAGAAAGCAGCAGCAGCAGCAGCAGCAGCAGCAGCAGCAGCAGCAGCAGCAGCAGCAGCAGCAGAACGGAGGAGCAGGTGTGGCGCTTGTGGCTATTGACGAGGCGCATTGCATTTCCTCTTGGGGTCACGATTTCAGGGCCAGCTACAGGCAAGCCTCGGCTGCTGCTGTTGCTGCTGCTGCTGCTGCTGCTGCAGCTGTTGCTGCCATATCTGCTGTTGCTGCTGCAGCTTCAGCTGTTGCTGCTGCATAGCTGCTGTTGCCGCTGCAGCTACTGCAGCTGTTGCTGCTGCTTAGCTGCTGCTGCCTCGCTGCTGCTGGCCACCCCACCCGCCTCCCCCACCACCACTGCTGCTGCTGCTGCTGCTGCTGCTGCTGCTGCTGCTGCTGCTGCTGCTGCTGCTGGGCGCAGGCGTTTGGGTTTGCTGCGGAGTTTGCTGCCGGAGACGCCGCTGCTGGCGTGCACTGCAACAGCAACAGCAGCAGTGCAGCAAGACATCTGCAGCAGCTTGCGGCTGCGGCAGCCAGTGCTGGTGCGGCTTTCTTTCAACAGGTTTGTGGCATTCAATCTTGGACTTTATTCTTCATTTCTTTTCCTCTTTTGTTCTTTTATTCTTTTATTCTTTTTTTTCTGTTTTTATTCTTTTGTTTTCTATTTTATTCTTTTATTCTTCATTGTTTTGTTGCTTCACTCTGCCCGCAGCCGCCGCCTGCCAGGTTGAAGGAACTTGTTCATTTTTTGCAATTCTTTGTTTAATGACGCATTTTGTTGAGTGAAAATGAAAATTAAATCCATTTTATCAAATAAAATGAATAAATAATTCATTTAAATGCTCTAGGCCGAACATTTACTACGAAGTTCGACTGAAGATGCCGGAGGCGGAGGAGGAGGAGGCGCTGGAGTGTACAGACAGGGAGCAGGAAACGGAATATGCTGCAGCAGATTTGGCAAAAGAAATAAAAAGAAATCATTTTAATGATTTAGGAATTGTTTACTGCCTAAAGAAGACAGACTGCGAGACTGTAAGGCCCCTTGGCTGGGCAGTTGTGCAAAAAATTCAAAAAAATTCAACTTTGCAAATCTCTTGCATGCGCTTTATTTCTGGTTCTTTCTTCTTTCTTTCTGCATTCCACTTCTCCTTCTTTCCTCTTTTTGTGTTTTATGTCCTTTTCCTTTTATTTCCGCTTTTTAATTCTTTTTTTTCTTCAAAAATCCTCTTTTTTGAGTCCATTTTCCGTCAGTTTCTGCACTTGTTTTCACTTCAAAATGCGTTATTTTGAGGTGTATTGACAGCTGCTGGTGCAAATAAACTCCAAAACTCCAAAACGAACTTTTGAGAATTCGTCAGAATTAACTTTTCTCCGTCTCCCCGTCAGCCGCCTCCCCCGCCTTTGTCTTTGCCCTTTTCGCCGTGGCTTTTGCTGCTGCTGCTGCTGAGGTTCTGCTGCTGCTGCTGCTGCTGCTGCTGCTGCTGCTGCTGCTGCGTCGTTCTCCCGCTGCTGGTGTTGGATCTGCGTGTCTGGACATGTTGTGCGCACTTCCCAACTTCGCCGCATTTCCCAAACCAACAAAACAAAAAACAAAACAAATAAATAAATAAATAAATAAATAAACAAATAAATAAATAAATAAATAAATAAGTAATAAATGATGTGCTGCGCTGCGCAGCTGGCGCTGCTGCTGAGCCGCGCAGGAGTTGCTGCTGCTGCTTACCACGCGGGCCTTTCGGAGCTGCTGCGGCAGCAGCTGCAGCAGCAGTGGTTTGAGGGTTTAGGGTTTAGGGTTTTGGTGGCCACGGTGGCTTTCGGCTTGGGAGTGGACAACCCCCGCGTCCGCTTCGTGGTCCACTTCTCCCTCCCCAAGACCGTCGAAGGTCCCAAACCCTAAACCCTAAACCCTAAACCCTAAAGGTCCCAAACCCTAAACCCTAAACCCTAAAGGTCCCAAACCCTAAACCCTAAACCCTAAAGGTCCCAAACCCTAAACCCTAAAGGTCCCAAACCCTAAACCCTAAAACCTAAACCCTAAAGGTCCCAAACCCTAAACCCTAAAGGTCCCAAACCCTAAACCCTAAACCCTAAACCCTAAACCCTGTGGCGAAAAAAAGCGAAAAAAGGGGAATTGGAGAAAAAGAAGAAAGGGGAATTCTCTTCAACTTAATTCTCCTCTCAGCAGCAAAAGAAAACTCCGAAAGTCAGCAGCAAAAGAAAACTCTGAAGTGGAAATTTAAAAATAAAATGCAAGTTGCTGCGCTGCGGTGTATGTACAGCCTTCTACCAGGAGTCCGGCCGCGGCGGCCGCGACGGATTTGCTGCTCGCAGCATTTTATATTTTTCTCCTGCGGACTACCGGCTGCTGCAGTTCGTGCTGCAGCAGCAGCGGGAGCAGCAGCTCGCAGCAGCAGCAGCAGCAGCAGCAGCAGCAGCGGGCGCGCGGCAGCACAAAGACCTGCAGCAAGTCCAAAAGGCTGCAGCAGAGCAGCACGAAAGACAACTCCAAAAACTTAAGGCTTGTTTGTCTTACTGCCGCCTCGCGGGCTGCCGCAGGCGCTATTTGCTGCAGCAGTTCGGCGAAGAATACAGCCCTGCTGCTGCTGCTGCTGCTGCTGCTGCTGCTGCGGGGGGCACTGCAGCAGCAGCAGCGGGAGCAGGCGCTGCTGCTGCTGCGGCTCGCTGCTGCGACAACTGCAGCGACCCAGCAGCAGCGCGCCGCCGCGCGCTGCTGCTCAGCAAGCTGGAGGGGTCTGCTGCTGCTGCTGCTGCTGCAGCAGCAGCAGCAAGAAAAACTTTCTGGAGAGATGCAGCAGACAGCAGATTGGCTCCTTTAGAAATTGAGCAGCAAGAAGTGCCTGACGGGGGCCGCCGGGGGCGGGGCCGCGTGGTGTACAAAAACCCAGCAGCAGCAGCAGCAGCAGCAGCAGCAAGAGCAGCAGCAGCAGCGCCGCAGCGGCAAGCCATCCCCGAAAGCATTCGCAAGAAAGGTTTGGCAGCTGTTATGAAAGAACTCGAGAAAAGGGAGCAGCAGCAGGAAAGCAGCAGCAGCAGCAGCAGCAGCAGCAGCAGCAGCAAGAAGCACCACGCACTCTTTGCGGAGTTCCGGTCCGCAGCAAAATTGTCCGCAGCGCCGTCGCCACCAGCAGCAGCAAAGCCTGCAGCAGCAGCAGCAGCTGCTGCTGCTACTGCAGCAAGACCAGCTGCTGCTGCAGCAAGACCAGCAGCTGCTGCAGCAAGACCAGCAGCTGCTGCAGCAAGGCCTCTGAAGACTCTGGGCCTCTGCCGGCCCATTGGGCTGCAGCGGACTCGCCCCTCTCCGTAGCGCTGCAGCAGAAGCTCCCTGCATTATTGCTGTCTTTGCTGCTGCTGCTGCTGCTGCTGCTGCTGCTGCTGCTGCTGTTCTTGCGGGCAGAGGCGGCTGCAGCACGCCGCGCAGTGTCGATACACTGCAGCAGCTGGCACCTGCATGCACCGTTTGCTTCCGTTTTTTTGCCTTTTCACTTTTATCACTTCTAATTAATCTTTAAATGTATTTTACTTCAAAAATAATGCAAAAATAAACCAAAAGAAACCAAAAAGTCCCCAAAGTTGGGCCAAAAAGTCACTAACTGCTGCGCCCTTCTGGCCCTCCAAACCCCCAGGGGCCCCTGGGCACTACTGGGGGCCCCCAAAGACACCCAAAAGCCCCAAATTTAAACCTGCTGGATTTCCACACACAATAAAAAAGACCTTGGGGCCCCCAGGGGCCCCAAGGGGGCCCCCAGGGGCCCCCAGGGGGCCCCTAGGGGGCCCCCAGGGGGGCCCCCTGAAGGGTCTCCACGGGCCTCAAGGGGGGCCCCTAGGGGCCCCCCGAGGCCCAAATGAAGACCCCTCTGGGGCTTTGCTTGGGCCCCAACTGTAAAGGCCCTAATGCCCCTCTCGGGCAACCCGGGGGCCCCCCGCGGCCCCTCAGGGGACTCTCAAGGGGCCCCTTTGGGGCCCCTCGGGGGCCCCTTTGGGGCCCCTCGGGGGCCCCTTTGGGGCCCCATTAAGGGAGCTTTGCATTTACATTTCTTGAAGAAGAAGAAGTCTGCTGCGCCGGGGCGGCAGGCCGGGGTGTCTGTACACTTGCGAAGGGAGGCGTTGAAACAGTTGTAGATTTTGGCGAAGACTTTTTAATTTAAAAGTTTTAAAAAAGTGAAAAGACTTCTTGCGAAAAAGCGGCTTCCAAAGAAGCCCCTTTGCCGCGGAGCTGAGGTGTACGTACACCCCAGGTGTATGCGGAGTTGGCTTTTGGCCTTTTTGAGGTCTTGAGAAGATTTAAAAGCAGAAATGAGCAGCAGAAGTCCTCAGAAAGGCGCCTGTCTTGAGGCAATTTGCTTAAGAGGTGGAAAAGGGTCTTCTTTCAACAAAGAGGGAGAAATGCATGCAACAATCAAAGCCACCAAAGCCCGCCGCAGCCACGAGGGCTTGTCAGTGAACTGAAACTCCGGCAGCAGCTGCCCCAGGTCCCCGGGGGCCCCCAGGGGGCCCCCCCTGCTGCTGCGGCTGCTGCGGCTGGGGCCCCTCTGCGGCAGCACGGCCACGGGGCTCGCCAGGGGGGCCCTCCGCGGCGACCGCGCTGCTGCTGCTGCTGCTGCTGCTGCTGCTGCTGCTGCTGCTGGCGCGGCTTCGTTTGCTGCAGCCGAAGCTGCGGAGCTGCGCCTCCCTGCTGCAGCAGCAAGCCCCACAGCTGCTGCTGCGCCCGAAGGACTTCGCGGCGAAGAGGGGCCCGGCGCTCTTCGCGGGGCCTCAACTAGCGTTGGCCCCGTAGGAGCAGCAGCAGCAGCAGGCGCTGCTGCTGCTGCTGCTGCTGCTGCTGCTGCTGCTGGTGGCGCTGCTGCAGCAGCGCCGGCGGGGCGAGAGGCAGCGAGCTGCGCAGCGGGGGCCCCTGCGTAGCCCCAAGGGCCGAGGCCCTCCATAGAAAGAAGAAAAGGAAAATAAAAGAAATGAATTTCTCACAAGTGCAAAAGGGCTTTCGGGTGCAGCGGGAAAGCAGTGCTGCCAGAGGCCAGCCCAGTGCGGCGCCGCGGCGTGTGCACTTCGGGGAATAGCCCGGGGCCTCTTTTTCGGAATAAATACCTTTAATAATAATTTAATAAATAAAAAATAAAGTTTGGGAAGTTTAAAAAAGGAAATTAATGGCACTTGGCGCGGGGAGGCCCAGCAGCAGCAGCGCCGCGAGGCCCCGTCGATAGCCGCTGCCCAGCCCGCGGCTCCGCGCGCGTTGTTTCGCCAGTTGTGCGGAATCTGCGGAGAAATTCGAAAACTTTAATTAAATTTGAAGAAATAAAATGAAGTTGAAGTTGGATCTGCAGCAACTTCTTCGTTTACGCCGCTGCTGGACAGACAGCCGAGCAGCCAGCGGCTGTCTGCTGCTGCTCGCTGCTTTCTGCTGCTGGCCGCCGCAACTCGGGGCTAAAACGCCGGCGAGTTGGTTTAATTTTCAGTTATTTATTTTATTTAATTTAATTAATAAAGAATTAATTCAAAAAAGAGGACCCGCGGCCACCCACCGCAGCCAGGGGCTGCGTTCTGCCTCCCAGTTGTGCAGGTGGATCGACAGGCTGGCGCGACACTGCTGCGGAAAACGAAAGAATGCAACAATTGTAGCTAAACAACCCTAAACCCTAAACCCTAAACCCTAAACCCTAAACCCTAAACAAATTAAAATAAAGTTAGAGGTTTAATTCGTTTATTCCATGCGGTTTCCGCTGCCCACAGAAAGTGGTGTGCCAGTACGCCGCCGCCAAGTGGTTGCCCCGAGCTGCACCCCTGCCTTACTTTTCGGCCATTTTAAACAAATAAAAGACAATAAAACGCACATTTGAAGATAAATATTCCGCAAATAACATTTTAAATAAATAAAAGACAATAAAACGCACATTTAGAGATAAATATCCCGCAAATAGCACTTTATTTGCTGCCTGGCAGTGCCGCCCCCGCCGCTCTTTGGCTTCTTTTTGCACATAAACACACAAGTGAATTGGTCTCTACGCCCTGGGGCTAGGGCTTAGGGTTTAGGGTTTAGGGTTTAGGGTTTAGGGTTTAGGGTTTGGAGCTCCTGTTGAAAAGATCGCAGAACGGCCCCGCGAGGCCCAGAGGCCGCAGACCTCCGCCTCCAGGCCAGTTGTTGGGAGCAGCAAAAGACGGCAAACAAATGAAGAGTCTTTGCCTTAAAAGAAGAACTTCTGTTCACTTTTAAGAACTTCTTTTGAAAGAAGTTCTTTTAAAAGAACTTCTTTTAAAAGAACTTCTGTTCACTTTTAAGAACTTCTTTTAAAAGAACTCCTTTTAAAGGAACTTCTGTTCACTTTTAAAGAGAATTGCTTTTAAAAGAACTTCTGTTCACTTTTAAAGAACTTCTTTTCACTTTTAAGAACTTCTTTTGAAAGAACTTCTTTTCACTTTTAAAAGAAATGCTTTTGAAAGAACTTCTTTTAAAAGAACTTCTGTTCACTTTTAAAGAACTGCTGTTCACTTAAAAAGGACTTCTGTTCACTTTTAAAGAACTTCCGTTCACTTTTAAAAGAACTTTTGTTGACTTCAAAAGAATAATTACTTATAAAAGAACTTCTGTTCACTTTTAAAGAACTTCTGTTCACTTTTAAAGAACTTCTGTTTACTTTTATAGAACTTCTGTTTACTTTTAAAAGAACTTCTATTCACTTTTAAAAGAACTTCTGTTTACTTTTAAAGAACTTCTGTTCACTTTTAAAGAACTTCTGTTCACTTTAAAAGAACAACTGCTGTTCACTTTTAAAAAGAACTGCTTTTAAAAGAACTTCTGTTGACTTTAAAAGAACTGCTTTTAACTTTCAAAAAAGAAGAACTTCTGTTAACTTTAAAGAACTGCTGTTGACTTTAAAAGAAGAACTGCTTTTAAAAGAACTTTTTTTAAAAGAACTTCTGTTGACTTTTAAGAACTTTTGTTAACTTTAAAGAACTGCTGTTGACTTTAAAAGAAGAATTGCTTTTAAAAGAACTGCTCTTCACTTTTAAAGAACTGCATTAAAAAGAACTTCTTTTAAAAGAACTTCTGTTCACTTTTAAGAACTGCTGTTGACTTTAAAAGAACTGTTTTTAACTTTTAAAAAAGAACTTTTGTCAACTTTAAAGAACTGCTTTTAATTTTAAAGAACTTTTGTTAACTTTAAAGAACTGCTGTTGACTTTAAAGAACTGCTGTTGACTTTAAAAGAAAGAAGAACTGCTGTTGACTTTAAAAAAGGATTTCTTTTAAAAGAACTTCTGTTGACTTTAAAGAACTGCTGTTAACTCTAAATGAACTGCTTTAAAAAGAACTTCTTTTAAAAGAACTTCTGCCCACTTTTAAATAACTTCTGTTGACTTTAAAGAACTTCTTTTAAAAGAACTTCTGTTCACTTTTAAGAACTGCTGTTGACTTTAAAAGAACTACTTTTAACTTTCAAAAAAGAAGAACTTTTGCTAACTTCAAAGAACTGCTTTTAACTTTAAATGAAAGAAGAACTGCTCTAAAAAGAACTGCTTTTAAAAGAACTTCTTTTAAAAGAACTTCTTTTAAAAGAACTTTTGTTAACTTCAAAGAACTGCTTTTAACTTTAAAAGAACTTCTTTAAAGAGAACTTCTTTAAAAAGGACTCCCTTTTATTTTAAAGAACTTCTTTTCAAAGAACTTCTTTTGACTTTTTAAGAACTACTTTTAACTTTAAATGAGAGAAGAACTGTTCTAGAAAGAACTGCTTTTAAAAGAACTTCTTTTAAAAGAACTTCTTTCAAAAGAACTTCTTTTAAAAGAACTTCTTTTAAAAGAACTTCTTTTAAAAGAAGTTCTTTTTGACTTTTAAGAACAGAATTTTAACTTTAAATGAAAAGAAGTCCCACATAAGACCTAAGAGAGTCTTCGCCGGCCGCGGGAGATTTTTTGCAAAACTGAAGTTCGAAATCTCCCGCGAAGGCTCGGCAGTTTGCTTTTCGAAAAAGCAAATTAAATGCAAAATGGAAAAGAAAGAATTGCAAAATGGAAAAGAAAGAAATGCAAAATGGAAAAGAAAGAAATGCAAAATGGAAAAGATTTAATGCAAAATGGAAAAGAATTTAATGCAAAATGGAAAAGAATTTAATGCAAAGTGGAAAAGAAAGAAATTGGATGCAAAATGGAAAAGAATTTAATGCAAAATGGAAAAGAATTTAGTGAACAAATGGAAAAGAATTAAATGCAAAGTGGAAAAGAAAGAAATTGCAGAAGAAGTGGAAAAGAATTAAATGCAAAGTGGAAAAGAATTAAATGCAAAAGTGGAAAAGAAAGAAATTGGATGCAAAATGGAAAAGAATTAAATGCAAAAGTGGAAAAGAATTAAATGCAAAATGGAAAAGAATTAAATGCAAAAGTGGAAAAGAATTAAATGCAAAAGTGGAAAAGAATTCATCTCCGAACTACCTCAGGTGCACCAGCATCAGCGCCGGGTTTTCCAGCAGGTTTTTGATGCTGAAAAAAAACAAAACAGCAAAAGCAAACAAAAGCATTTACAGTTAAACAATGCGCCAGCAGCAGCAGCAATGCAGCAGCAGCAGCAATGCAGCAGCAGCATTGCAGCAGCAGCAGCAGCATTGCACCAGCAGCAGCATTGCACCAGCAGCAGCATTGCAGCAGCAGCATTGCGGCAGCAGCATTGCAGCAGCAGCCGCAGCAGCATTGCAGCAGCAGCACTGCAGCAGCAGCATTGCAGCAGCATTAAAGCAGCAGCAGCAGCAGCACTGCAGCAGCAGCAGCAGCAGCAGCAGCAGCAGCAGACCTCCTGCTGAAGCGCGTGATGGTGGCGCCGTCGCAGTGGCGGTGGTCCGCAGAAAAGCTGCAGTTGACGACTTCGCGGGGCTCCACCGTTTTCTGTTTTTCGGCGGAGTCCGCGGAGGCCACGAAGCGCGGCAGCTGCTGCACGCGGCCCACGCCCACGATCACTGCCTGGCCGTCAAACAGCAGCGGGTGGATGTAAGTGCCTGCGCGCAAAACAAATAAAAACAAATAAAAAATAAATAAAAACAAATAAATAACAAATAAAAACAAATTAAAACAAATGAACTGCTGTTGTCTTTCCGGTGGTGTCTTTGGGGCGCATGCAGCAGCCGCAGCGCAGCGCAAACGGGGCGGAACCGCGCCGCCGGAAGCTCAAAAACCCCAAACCCTAAACCCTAAACCCTAAACCCTAAACCCTAAACCCTGCTGCAGGCGCAGAGCCCTCCAGTCACCTGATATCACTCCGACGTTCGACAAGGCAATTGTGCCGCCAGTGAGGTCTGCGGGGGAAAGGCGGTTTGCCTTTGCCTGCGAACAGCCCAGCGCATGCAGATCTGCCTGGAAAGCTGGGGAATTCTCCGGAAACTTGCAATTAAAATGTTCTAAAAAGGAAATTAAAGAGTTTTAAAACTCAAAACAACTCACTAGGCCCTGCAGGCGGACGAGTTCGCGCTGGATTTCCACCAAAGTCAGGTCTTGCACATTCTTCACGCACGGCACCACCAGCCCGCCCGGAGAGTCGATTGCAACACTGACATTGTGAGATCCGAACTCCGTGTACTGCAAAACAAGTCCCATTTCACTTTATTTGTTTTATTTTGAGTTTTGTGCATGCAAAAAGCTGCAGTTTTCCCCCGCAGCTGAGCAGCAGCTGCAGCGGGACAGGCTGCGGGCAGGCTCACCGAGTTCTGCGTTTCCGTGTTGAACTTCGAGTTCACTATTGGGTATTCGTTTATGGCCAGGCTTATGGCTTTTATCAAAAAGGCTGTCAGGGAAATTCGAATGTTCTGAGAGGCCAACTCTTTGTTCAGCGCGTGGCGCAACTCAGTCAAACGCGTGATGTCGTATTCGTCGCCGATGTTCATGTGCGGCACTTTCAGAGAGTCCGTCATCGACTGCAACAAGCAGCAGCAGCAAACCCACAGCAGCAGCAGCAGCAGCAGCAGCAGCAGCAAACATTTGCTGCTGCTGCTTGCGGCAGCAAAGCCGATCGCCCACCCACTCTGCGCTGCTCCCAGTGACCACAACGTGAACCTGGAGGAAACCTCTGCACCAAACATCTAATTCTTATTAAAAATGACTCGATATAATGAAAAAGAAGAAAAGAAAGTCAAATAAAACCAAATTAAAACCCCCACCTTCACCATTGCCTTCGAAAAGCCCTGCAAAACCACTTCGCGGTTTCCGCGGCTCTGCCGCGGAGCCGGGGGGCTCTGGGCTGCGCCGGAGTTGTCTTCGCCTGCGCTGCTCTGGGGCTCCTGGGGGTGCAGCACAAAGAAAAGAGGCATTTAATTGGATTTTCCGAGCCTTTTCAGTCTCTGAGTCTCAGAAAATATGTTTTAAGAAGTGCAAATTAAATTAAAACAATTAAAACGATAAAAATTGAGCACAGAGGCTCCAGCGGAGAGGCTGTTGCAGAAAATGTGCTGTGTGCTGCTGCTGTACACCTTGACACAGAATTAAAAGACCTCTTGAGATATAACTTCAAAAATATACTCCAAAAATGTGCAACTTGAAACAAAATGAAACTCCCTGCGCATAATATGACTCAAGACGATCCACTCTAAGGATGTGCAACTTGAAATAAGGCAAGACGGCTTGCGTGCAGAGGCTCGAGGGAAAAGACAATTCCAGAAAGTACACTCTAAAGACATGCAATTTAAAATAAAATAAAATAAAATAACTTGAGCAAAAGACTATTTCGGGAAACATGTTCTAAAAATGTGCAACTTGAAATGAAATAAAGGACAACGGATTGCGTACAGAGGCTCCAGAGGAAAGGTAATTCAGCACGTCTTCCTTCGTGATTGCTCCGCGGGCTCCAGTGCCCTTCACAGCTTCCAAATTAACTCCTTTTTCTTTTGCAAAACGGCGGACTGCGGGAGAGGCAAGAGCCTCTGCGCCCTAAGCGAAGAAGTTGGAAGAAAAGAAGAGGCAAAACCACACAGAACAACAGCGATCAACTCCAATTTCAAAGGCATTTATGTTTTTAATTCAAAAGATAAACAAATAGTGCTGGAGGAGCAATTAAGGCTGGCCTCATTGCCTCTTTTCTGAAATGGAAATGCACGAAAACACCAGAGTCCGCACGAAGTAATGGAGTCTGGGGTTTCTGTCTGCGGCGAAGTCCTTTGGTCTAGCAACTGAGGCTCTAAAAGTGTACTCGCAGGCCAGAAAAGAGCAAAAGAAATCTCTAAATTTGCTGCAGCAGATGCAGCAGCAGCACAAACTGCTTACTTTGCTGGAGGAAGCAGCAGCTGAGGGCTGCTGGGGTTTGCTGGCTTCGCTCGGGGGGGGAGCAGCAGGTGAAGGCGGCTGGCTCTGAGTTTCTTCAACATCTGGGGAGTCTATGTCAATTAAAGGGGCCCCAATCTTCACAGTATCTCCTTCCTGAAGAAGTTAAACATTAAAAAACAAAATATGTCGAAATTAAGCGGGCCAATTTGCCTTTCCGCGCCGCCTGTGGGCAAATGGAATTCAGCTTTCCCGAGCTGCAGCCTACGCAGTTCAACTTTCTGAACATGTGCTGCAGCAATCTGCACTAATGCAGCTTTATTTGTCTTTTGAATTCCTTTTAATTGCTTCAAGAAGCGAAGAAACTCACCTTGGCGTACAGTTTGACGATCTTTCCAGAATAACGACTTGTGATTTCAACTGCGGCTTTGTCCGACTGCACCTCGCAGACCTCCTCCATCTGCGTTTTAAAAGAAAGAGAGAACACAAATCAAACAGAAAATTCCTTTTAAGGCTTGTTGGGAATCAGATGCAAGAAAACAGAAACAATTTCTCCCCCGCATTGCTTCGCCTTAGCTGCATCATTGTAGCCAGCAAGCAGGTCAGATAAGAAGCTGCTGTTTTGCTGTTCTATTCAGGCACTGCGGCCGTGACAAATCCCCTGGAAATTAAAAACAAAGTTCTTAAATATCTTCTCTCGTGCTTTGGGGGAATGGGACATAGAGAAATCCCACTGCATACCTCCTCCACAGTGTCGCCGGTTTTCTTGTACCATTTCGTCAGCTCAACAGACGCAATGCCTGAAGAATCACAACACAAATAAGAAACTCCGGCTTCAATGGCACGCTAAATGCAAAGAAGAAGCATTGAATTGTATTTAAATACCTTTTCATTTATTTATTCACTCTAACTGCGCAGAAAAACAGTTCAGCTGCCTCGAGGGAGCTTCAGTTCCCGCCGAATTGCAAATGCACCTTCGCCTATGTCCGCAAGCTTGAAGCAAACAATGCCGTGGCGAGGATGTGACACAGTGAAAAGGCCCTGCAGTGGCAGCAGCAAAGTCCCAGAGCAGCAGCAGCAGCAGCTGCAGCAGCAGTTCTGTTTGCGAAACAAACGGGCGGAAGCAGCACTTCACTGACGCGGCAGCTGCTGCCGCTGCTGCAGCAGCAACAGCCGCAGCAACAGAGTTTATTTATATTACGCCGAAGAAATTGCCCGGATTTTCACTCAGGAGGCGCTGGCAAAGCCCAGCACTTGAAATGGAAAGGCACATTCTGTGGACTCCAGACTTAGACGCATGCGCTGCAGCGTTTGCGCTCGGAATAGAAAGACAAAACAAAACCAAACTTGTTTGTCCTCTTTAATGCGCGGAAACTGCTTTCTGGAAAGAAGACTGCAGCTTTTTTTCCGGTTCAGGAAGCAGCAGAAGCCTCGGGACTGCCGCACAAGCAGCATGAGATGAAGCCGCGCAGCCCGCGGCGCGAAGCACCAGTCCAGCAAAATGTGTTGAACTCAGAGGCTGCAGAAGGCTCTAAAAGGGCCTTCTGGCGCCATGTTCGCGCTTTCTGCCGCGCTGCAGAGGCCTTTCCCTGGCTTACTCTGGTGCTGGCGGAGCTCCCGAGCCCCTCCTGGCGCAGACGGAGGGAAACGGCGGCAGCTGGAGACAGCCATGTGCTGCATTTGCCAATAGGTGAGTGGGAAGAAGCGGCTGCGGCGATGCGGCCCAGAGAACGCGCGGCGAACGCCATAGTCGGGGTGCTCGGACGGCGACAGAAGATGGCGACGGCGACCGTGGAAACTCCGAATCCACCTCTAGCACACCAGCAAAAACGTGTCTATATTACATAATTTGGGGAAAAGCGCGAACTATTTGCGCGAAAGAAAGCTTTCGATGTCGGCGTTGTGGGGCTTCCTGCCGCAGAAGACGCGACCGCCCTGCCGGCAGGTACGCGGACGAACTCTCCTTTCTCTCCCCCTCAAACGCATTTATTCAAATTTAAATGTCAGTTCAAAGGAAAACAGCCGCTGCTTTCAAGTCAAACGAGAGGCTATTTCCCACTGCCTTTCCTGCACGGCCAGCTTGTTGCTAGACGCCTGTCCGCGCTGCGGAGGTTCTGCTGGCAGCAAATTCCCTTTTTTGGGAACTTAAACTCTTTTAAAAAGGTCAAAATGTTCAAACGAGACTTTTTGAACTGCTCAGAACGGGACGGTGGGGAGCAGTTTGGGATTTCTCCCTTCTTTCCGAATTGCATCCAAGGGCCCCCTGTGAACTGCTGCAGTGCCAGCGGCTTTCTGGAAATTTGTCCTGCGAATACAACACTTCAAAAGATGGAATTAAACATTTAACTTGCTTGGTGTTTCTTTGTCCTGCATAGATCTGCAGAGGTGTGTAGCTGCAGCAATTCCTGCTGCTTTCCCGCGGCCATAATCTGAACACGCAAGTCCAATCTTGCATGTCCTGTTCTCCAGCTTAAATCTATTGCTGTTCTACTGCTTTATGTGCGCTGTTTGGTGACAAACAGGACCAGAGTGGCTTGCAGTTTGCGTTTTCGAAGAAGCAACAGTAAATATAAAATATATAGAATAGACTAGACTTGAACTGGCCAGCCCAGTAGAAGCTGTAGAAGAGCCTGGCCCAGGGCCTCCCCGGCGAACAACTGCGGAGAACTCACCCACAGAAAGAACTCCTGGCCTTCCTAGTGTTCTATTTTGCTGCTTCGAGGGGCTGGACAACAGCTTGGGACAAATAAAGTAGTTATTAAAGGAGTTTTGGAACTTAGGCTCAACTCAGACTCCTCTTCTGTGCTTCTCATGAAGGCCACGGGGCGCAGCAGAGCAGAACGGAGCGAAACTTGAGCCGACAAGAGGCACCGGGGTTTTCTGTTTGCCAATTGTTTTGTTTAATTAATAAATTTGAATTCAAGTTCAGAAAAAGGAGTTCAGAATATATCCTCTTCGCTGCTTTCCACGCAGACTATACACACAGCCTACCCCTGCAGGGAATGTCAACATGCAAGTAATATTTGCTGCAAAGACACTCTTTGGCATGCAGCTTTCCACACTTGAGTGCTAAAGTTGCTTTGCTGCTGCTGGTATTATTCTCGTTCTGCATTTCTCAGGCTATTTCGCTTCCCCAGCCAAAATATATTCCAAAAATGGCAAAATTTGGCGAAGTTGGCAAACATAGTCTTTAATCCCGGTGCACCCGATAATGTGGAACGCTTGAAAGTGTTTTCTGAGCTTTTCAAACATGAAACTCTTCAGCATTTCATGAAAAGTTTGGAGTTTGTAGCCAGCAGAACATTGTCTAGCACTATTTATTTGCTGGAGGCTGTTGGGCTTCTGGAAGCGCACATATATTGCCATTCGGCTTCACGAATTTGCAATTAAAATTGCTAAAGTTTCACCAATTTCGAAGTTAAATGACTCAGTATCTGCGAATATAGAGCGGCAACATGACCCCCTAGTGGCAGTTTCTGACAGCATTGCCTCCTGCCATATGAAGTTATATGAAGTTCCCAAGAAGCTTTCGTGCAGGATCTGGACAGTGCATGAAAGTAAATCTTTATTTTGCACATTTTTTCAAGTAGGAGAAGTTCTGTGGACAGAAATATAAGCAGGACAAGGCACTGGGCAGGCGTGTTCGCGGCGACAGTGCAGAAGTTCATTTCAAGTGTGATATTTGGCGAAGTCGAGCTGCGCCTTTTGATCTTTCTATTTTTTAATTCATATTTGTTTATCATTCGGCGTGCAGCACTCAGTATAAAGTGATGTTTCGAGTGTGCTTGCAGAGCAGTCAGCGGGGAGGAACCAAGCGCTCGCGGGGTCGTAAAAGACTGCGGCGCACTGGAATCCCGGCTTGATCTGGGGAAAACTGGCGAAAACTTTGCACGAAAAGTCTTAAAATGTTTGAAATGCTTTAAAAAGAAAGAGAATTTCGCCAGTCTTTGCGTCGCCAGAAGATGGAAGGAGGTGAACCCCCCCCCCGCAAGCTGCATGGAGCGAGGGAGCGGAGGGGCCGGAAGACGCGGCGGAAGTGGGCGAAACGGGAATTGGCGAGGAAAAAAGAACTTGAAAAAGAAACGGAAAACATTTTAGAGATTAATTGCAGCAGAGGATTCTGCATTTGCGCAGTTTTCAACGGAACAGAGGAGTATTCTGTGGGGCTTATTCTTGAATCTGATCGGTCCTTGCGGGCGTTCTTGAAAACGAAAGCGAGCCACCCCGCGCAGCCTGTTCGTTTCTCGGCGTTTTTAATTGCTGCGCATTATTTTAAAGAAATAATTAATGTGTGGCGGCCTCAGTTTCGTTAGTTTGCAGCGCGCGTAGAGAAGACTCGGAACTTGCACGTGGCTGGTGGGAAGAAGAGGATGGGCGCTCTGTGGGGGTTTCAGAGGCTTCTCTGAACTTCTGCGCGGCTCTTCTGTTTCCTTTTGTGCATTAAAAGTTGAATTATTTCCCTTAAAAGTTTAGTTTGCGCAGTTTTCGACGGCTTCCCGAGCGATCTGCCCCCCGCGAGCGAAGCTGCACGGAGCAAGTGGCCTTGCAGGACTTGGCGCAGTGAAGATGGCGCAAGAAGGCGAAGTGGGGCAGCTGGGCGCTGCTGCTGCTGCTGTTGCTGCTGCTGCTGCTGAGCCGCAGCAGCCCGCGTCGCAAGCGCCGCTGCTCGCGGAAAAAGCAGCACCGCCGCAGCAGCAGCAGCAGCAGCAGCAGCAGCAGCAGCAGCAGCAGTTTGGGGGGGCCGAGCTGGAAGTGCCCCGCGGGGACTTCAAGCGGGAGGGCCTGGGGGGCGGGTTCAGCGTGGGATCGGCGCTGCTGGGGAGTCTGGGGCTGCTGCTGCTGCTGCTGCTGCTGGACGCGTTTGTGCTGCCGCTGCAGCGGCCGCTGGCCGTGGCCAAGAAGCCCTCGCTGGGCATTTTGCTGCCGCTGCCGCCGCCCACGGGGCCCCCCAGCGCCTTCGAGGGGGCCCTTGCTGCTGCAGCGCAGCAGCTGGAGGAGGCCTGGGGGGGGGCCTCTGCTGCAGTGCGGGAGGCCTTCCAGCAGCACTTCATGCCGCCGGGGGGGCCCCCCGAGGGCATAGAGGTCTACAGGAAGCTGGTGCGGGCCATGCAGCAGGTGGGGGCCCCCGGGGGGCCCCCCGCGCAGCAGCGGACTTACAAGTTGAACTTGCTGCTGCTGCAGGGGGTCTGCGGCGCTGCAGCACAGCTGCTGCAGGGGCTGCGGCGGATGGAGCTGCTGCACGAGGAGACTGGGGTGCCTGTGCTGCTGCTGGGGAAGGCGGCGAGCCCGGAGTTTAGCCGGCGCGAAGAAGCAGCAGCAGCAGCAGCAGCAGCAGCAGCAGCAGCAGCAGCAGCAGGGGAGGGGGGGCCCCCGGGAGTGACCCTGCGGGAGTTTCTCGCGGGCTTCGGACTCGAGGAAGAACTGCCCTCCAGGGCCCGAGTTCCTGCTGCTGCTGCTGCTGTGCTGCAGGACCTGCTGAAGCTGCGGCTGCTGCAGGAGAGCAGCAGCAGCAAAGCCTTCCAGAGCTTCCGGCCGCTGCTGGCTGCGCTGGGGCTGGACTCCCCGCTGCTGTTCCCCGAGCCGCAGCAGCAGCAGCAGCAGCAGCTGCTGCTGCTCTTCGCCCAGGGCTGCTTCGACCTCGAGGCCTTCGTGCTGCACTGCCGCAAAGAGAACTTCTACAAAAGACCTTCCGATCTTTTCTTCCAAGACCTTCTTTGGCGCCTCGCGGCCAATTGGACTTCGCCAAAAATCGCAGAATTCACTGAAGAACAAATCCCGGACTTGGAGTATTTAATTGAAAAAGAAAAAACTCAAAAACGCATTTTTCTAGAAATGGACAAGTGGGGGCCCCAGGGGCTGGGGCCCCAAGACATTAATGCTCTTGTTAGGTATCTTCTTTGAGTTTTTTTTTCTTTTTTTTTCTTTTTTTTCTTCTTTTTGCTTTTTTCTTCCTTTTATTCTTCTTGTTCTTCTTTTGCTCTTTATTTTGCTCCTTTTTTCCTTCTTTTTCCGTTTTTTCTTCTTTTTTTCTTCTTTTTTTTCTTTTTTTTTCTTTTTTTTCTTTTTTTTCCACTTTGGCACTTTGCTGCTTCTCGGCCTCAAAGGCAGAGTCCGGCCTCGCCCCTGCAAGTCCAGGCGCCGCTTTGAAACAATTGGCCATCTTTGGCCCCTTTTGCTGCAGTTTAGCCAGCAGCAGCAGCAGCAGCAGCAGCAGCAGCAGCAGCTGCAGCAGCAGCAGCAGCTGCAGCAGCAGCAGCAGCTGCTGCTGCTGCTGAAGTCTCTACAGCTGCAGCAGCAGCAGCAGCAGCAGCTGCTGCTGAAGTCTCTAAACTTCACTTTTCCTTCTCAGCCTTTTCGGCTGTGCCCTGCTGCTGCTGCTGCTGCTGCTGCTGCTGCTGCTGCCTCGCCTACAGCTTCCTGCAGCGCCTGAAGCAGATTCTCCCTCAGTTGTTTTCCACTTTTTCTGTCTTGAGAGTTTTTCTCCATTTTCGCCAAATTATTGCAAATTATTGCAAATTATTGCAAATTATTGCAAATTATTGCAAACTATTGCCAAATTATTGCCAAGTTGTTGCCAAATTATTGCAAATTATTGCAAATTATTGCCAAATTATTGCCAAATAACTGCCGAATAACTGCCAAATTACTGCCAAATAGTTGCCAAATAGTTGCCAAATAGTTGTCAAATTATTGCAAATTATTGCCAAATAACTGCCGAATTATTGCCGAATTATTGCCAAATAACTGCCAAATTATTGCCAAGTAGTTGCCAAATAGTTGGCAAATAATTGGCAAATTATTGCCAGATTATTGCCAAATAATTGCCAAATTCTTGGCAAATAACTGCCAAATAGTTGCCAAATAACTGCCAAATTATTGCCAAACAGTTGCCAAAGAATTGCCAAAAAACTGCCAAATAATTGCCAAATAACTGCTAAATAATTGCCAAATAATTGCTAAATAACTGCTAAATAATTGCCAAATAATTGCCAAATAATTGGCAAATAATTGGCAAATAATTGCCAAATAGTTGGCAAAGAATTGCCAAATAGTTGGCAAAGAATTGGGGAAAAGAACTCTTCTGTGGTGTCCTGAGAGCTGAAGTCGAGTCTTGTGAATTGAGTTGCGATTTACTTTGAATTTGCGCTACAGAAAGCTGGCTGAAGAACTGGAGGAAGTAAAAAGCTTTTAAAACATAAATATAAATAAAGTGGCTTTTTATTGAAGAGTTTAGAAGCCTCGGACTCGGCCAAACAGCGCTGAAGGCTGCACTGGCTGGCGGCAGTGAGACTCCTGCAAACGCTGGAGCCGCGGACTTGGCGAGACTTGGCGTTCCTTTCGAATCTCCTGAGGAGTTTAATTTGGAATTAAAATTATAAAATTAATTTTGGAGTCGTTTGTGGCTGTGGGACGCATCTTTGCAAGAGGCGGCGCCGGGGTTCGGAAGACGCGGCTCGCGAAGGCAAACTACGCGCCGCCCCACTTCCCACGCAAACCCACCCAAGTCGCCAAAAAAGGCATTTAAATTGCAAAAAAGGATTTTATTTTGAAATGAACTTCGACTGGCGCGTCGAGAAGGCGCAGTCGCGCGCGAGTGAATCGAGGTGTTCGGGTGTACAGACGCTCGCGCCGCGCCCGCGGTGGTAACCCGCGAGTCCCGCGGGTCCGAGGCGTTTCAGTGGAGGATAAAGGGAGCTGCATAAATATAAATAGTTGAATAATTATTATTAAAGGGGCAGCGGCGGAAGAAGCAGCGGGGCGGAGCCGCGGGCGCACCCCAGCTGCTCGCTCGGAGGCGGTGGTGCCTCGACTGGAGCCAGTCAGTGCTCGACGCGCGCTGCGCCGCGGCTGCAGCCTCTGTCGCGGAGCAGTTGTCTTTTATTTTGCATTTAAATTCGAATTAACTCGCGAAGTTCCTTTTTCGGAGACGCAGCTGCTGCGTGTGCGGCCTCTGCGCAGTCCGCCCACGCAGCCTCGATCTCACAGCTGGTCACAGCCGCGGGCACGCGCGCTGCTGCCCAGCGGCGCCCCCAGTTGAGCGAAGCGCTTGTGGGCTTAGCGGCGCGCAGATGGCGGCGAGTTTTCCCGCGGAGGCTGCAGCAGCAGCAGCAGCAGCAGCAGCAGCAGCAGCAGCAGCCGAGGAGCCCGAGGCCTACCCGCTGGCCGCTGCTGCTGCTGCCGCCGGCCCCGAGGCCCTCCAGGGGCCCCAGGGGGCCCCAAATGGTACTTTTTGGGACCCTGAGTTCTACAAACTTCCCGAAGAAGACACCAGGGGCCCCCGGGGCCCCCGGCGGGCCTTCAGGGCTGCAGCAGTGAAGGCCTTTTTGGCTCTGGCGGTTTTGCTGCTGCTGAGCTTCTCCATTGTGGACATAAAGCCCTCGAGCGCTGCAGCAAGGCCTCCTTCCCCAGCCCTGCCCCGCAAGCCCGCAGCAGCAGCAGCAGCAGCAGCAGCAGCAGCAGCAGAAGCAGCAGCAGCAGCAGAAGCAGCAGCAGCAGCAGCAGCGGAAGGAGCAGCAGCAGCAGCAGCAGAAGCAGAAGAAGCAGAAGTAGAAGAAGCAGAAGAAGCGGAAGAAGAAGAAGCAGAAGAAGAAGAAGAAGAAGAAGCGGGCGAATTAGCAGCAGGAGACATAGAAGGAGCAGCAGCAGCAGAAGCAGCAGCAGCAGCAGCAGCAGCAGCAGCAGCAGCAGCAGAGGGGGGAGAGCTGTTCCCAGACCTGGAGGGCTCTGTGGAGTTCTACCAAGAGAGCTTCGAAGCTGCTGCTGACCAGCTGGAGGCTCTGTGGGAAAGGGCCTCTCCGGCAGTGCAGCGGGCCTTCGGGCAGCACTTCGTGCCTCCGCAGCGTGCTGCTGCTGCTGTACAAGCGGCACGTGGAGGCGCTGCGGGCCACCCCGCGGCCAGCAGCAGCAGCAGAGCTGCGGCTCTTCAAACTCAACTTGCTGCTGCTGGAGGCCCTCTGCAGCAGCGCAGCAGAAGTGCTGCGCAGCCTCCAAGACATGCAGCAGCTGCACGAGGCCACGGGGGTGCCGGTGCCTCTTTTGGGTTTGGGGGGCCCCCTGGAGCCGCTGCTGGCGGGGGCCCTGGGGGGCCCCCCGGGGCGGACCAGTGGTCTGACCAGTGGGGTGACCAGTGGTCACATGACTTTGGGGGAGTTTCTGGGCGACTTGGGGCTCCCCAGCAGCGGCGTTTCGCGGGCCAAAGTGCCCCGCAGACTGGGGCTGCTGCTGCAGAACATTCTCGAGCTTAAGCAGCTGCAGCAAGACTGTTTTTTGAAGGCTTTTGCCAAGTTCGAGCCGCTGCTGCAGGCCCTGGGACTCAGCCGCGAAAACGGGTACCCGCGGGGGCCCCCGCTGCCGCTGCTGTTCGCGGCGGGGGAGTTCGACGCGGCGCTGCTGGCGCTCAGCAGCAGCGCAGCAGCAGCAGCAGCAGCAGCAGCAGCAGCAGCAGCAGCAGCGCCGCTGGCCGCGGTCTTGGGGGACAAGTGGAACCCCAGGGCTGTTGCGGACTTCGCCGCAGATCAGTTTTTCGAAATCCAATTTTTAATTAACTCCGCAGCCAACGCGAAGGCGGCGACTCTGCGGCTTTCCAAGTGGGGGCCGGGGGGTCAAGACACCGCAGGAGTCTTTGCTCTCGCGAGGTTTCTTCTTTAGAGTTGTCATTTCTTTTCTTTTGCACTTTGCTCGTTTTGTCTTCACTCTTTTTTTCTTTTCTTTTCTCTTCTGCTCTTTTGCTCTTTCTTTGCTCCATTTCTTTCTCTTCAACAGCTTTTATTCCAGTTTCTTTTCTCTTCAAAAAAAACAACTTTTGTTTTCCAACTTCTTTTCTCTTCAAAAAAAACAACTTTTGTTTTCCAACTTCTTTTCTCTTCAAACAAAACAACTTTTGTTGCCAACTTCTTTTCTCTTCAAAAGGACTTTGAAGGATTTAAATGAACTTCCTCTTTGAAGGATTTAAATAAACTTCTTCTTTGAAGGATTCAAATAAACTTCTTCTTTGAAGGATTCAAATAAACTTCTTCTTTGGAGGATTTAAATGAACTTCTTTAAAGGATGAACTTCTTCTTTAAAGGATTCAAATGAACTTCTTCTTTAAAGGATTTAAATGAACTTCTTCTTTGAAGGATTCAAATGAACTTCCTCTTTAAAGGATTCAAATGAACTTCTTCTTTGAAGGATTTAAATGAACTTCTTCTTTAAATGAACTTCTTCTTTGAAGGATTTAAATGAACTTCTTCTTTGAAGGATTCAAAAGACTGCGCCAAAACCCACTTGTCACTTCTCAACTGGAATTTGAACTTGCGGGGAATTCCCCGCAAGGAGTTGATTAATTCTTTTCTTTTCTTTTTTAATTCGAATTAATTTCTTTTTCAATAAATGGAAAAGACTTTTCTTTTTCAATAAATGGAAAGACTTTCTTTTCCGTTGCGTTTTTCCTTTGCGCGCTGGTCAGCGCCAACCTCTCCAACTGCCAACAGCGGCGAAGTTGGAGAACTAATTTGAATTTGAAGGAAAAACGAAAAAGATTTGTTCAATTAATTCAACTTTTGTTTATTATTCAGAAAATAAGGGCCAATAAAAGCTCAAAAAGGCCCCAAATGAATTAAAATGACCAACAACGAACCACTTTTGAATGCCACACTGAATTTGCCAACAAGTGCACTTCTGCTGCACTTCTGTTGGAACTAAAACGCCTTTATTGTTTTAAAAGACTCAACAAACTCTCTTGTGCATTTTTTGTCTTTTATTTCCACAGAGTCCTTTGTTTAAAGTGCACTTATTAGTCTTTCAGAAGAGAAATGAAAACTTGGAAATCTGAAGTGAAATAAATGCATGCAAAGACACAAAACAATCTGCAAAGTCCTGTCTTCTCTTTGCTGAGTTGGAGTCCCAAACTAATGCCACTTCTTTCCAAGAGAAGTCCCTTCAAAGAGGCTTCGAACTGTTTAAAAAACTTCCAGCAAATTCAGTAAAGATTTGCAGATCGCACTGAGACTCAGTTAGGCAGTCAGAAGTTCCTTTTATACTCTCAAAGAGATATATAAAAATCTATTTGCTGAAGTTCCTTTTATACTCTCAAAGATATAAATAAAGATCCATTTGTTGAAGTTCCTTTTATAGTCTCAAAGAGATAAATAGAGATCCATTTGTTGAAGTTCCTTTTATACTCTCAAAGAGGTATAAAAAGATCCATTTGTTGAAGTTCCTTTTATATTCTCAAAGAGATATATAAAGATCCATTTGTTGAAGTTCCTTCTATACTCTCAAAGAGATATAAAGAACTCTCAAAGATATATATAAAGATCTATTTGTTGAAGTTCCTTTTATATTCTCAAAGAGATATAAAGATCTATTTGTTGAAGTTCCTTTTATATTCTCAAAGAGATATATAAAGATCTATTTGTTGAAGTTCCTTTTATATTCTCAAAGAGATATAAAGATCTGTTTGCTGGGCCTCGCGGGAAGCTGTAGTTGGGTTTTATGTTTGAGTTGCAGCAAGCAGCTTTGCTGGCTGCTGAGGAAGTTGAAAAGCCAAGAGCTGCTGCTGCTGCTGCTGCTGCTGCTGCTGCTGCTGCTGCTGCTGCTGCTGCTGCTGCTGCTGCTGCTGCTGCAGGTGTTCAGCAGCAAAGTGCGCCTTGGAAGCCTGGGCTGAGAGGATGGCTTTCTGACTCTCAAACTGCTGCAATTTAATTTAGTTTTGGCAATTCAGTTAATTCTTTTGCTTCAATTGCCAAAAACTAAATTAAATTGCAGCAAAACGAGCTGCTGGACTGGGCCTGCAGCCAAGATGTTCTTTTTCTGAGTTTGAGCCAATGCGGACTTTAGATTAAAATGCTTCTCGCTCATCTGTTCTCTCCTTGAAGCAGCTCGAGCTGCTGCTGAAGGAGCTGCTGCTGCTGCTGCTGCAGCAGCTGCTGCTGCTGCTGCTGCTGCTGCTGCTGCTGCTGCTGCTGCTGCTGCTGCTGAAGCAGCTGCTTGTGAATGAGCTGCTGCTTCAGCAGCTGCTGCTGCAGCAGCTGCTGCAGCGCCACACAGTATTGGACTTTCTGCACTTCTGGATCTGCTGCTTTCCTGAGAGACTTGGAGGCAAAAGGCCAGCCTCTTTAAAGCACAAGTTGCTGCAGCAAAGCTGCGCATGCAGCCACCACTTTGCCTTTTGCTGCAGTGTCTTTCTTTAAGGGAATCCTCTTCGCCGCTGGGAGCAGAAGCTCCGGAATGCATGCAGCTTCAGTTATTCTCTTTTAGTTCTTTTTATTCTTTTAAAAAGAACAGTTCTTTTTATTCTTTTAAAAAGAACTAAAAGAGATTTTTATTCTTTTAAAAAGAACTAAAAGAGAATAATTGAAACTGCGTGAAGTGTTTTCTCCGCAGCTACGCGGCAGCAGCCTTGTCTGGCAGTCCTTGAGACTGGGATTTGTGACGGCTCGTAACCGCTGAGACAAGACCCTAAACCCTAAACCCTAAACCCTAAACCCTAATCCGTAAACCCTAAACGAAAGACTTCAAAAAGACTTCCTCCGAACCTTAAACGCCTTCGAGGGGCTTTCCTGGGCTGGCTTTCCAGCTGTGTACATCAAACTTCAGACTCTGCTGCTCATACAAGAACTGCTTTTATTGGCGAAGTTCCAGAAGGCCAAAAGCAGAAAGCTGTGAGTGTTTTGTGCAGCAAAAGTAAAAGGAAAGCTTTGCTGCAGCGCAGAGCTCGCTGTGCAGCCCAAGGCAATCTACAGAAGACTTCTGCGCCTCGAAAGCAGCTTTGTCTTCAAGTCCAGGGAAAAATCTGACGGAATAATCCTTAATTATGGCAAATTTAACCACTAATTATGTAAAGAGGAATGAAATTAGCTGTTATAAGCTGCGGGTTTCCCGCTTTTGGCAGCCGAAACCGGAAACTGCTGCAAAGATATTCAAGTTGAGATCACTCATGTTCAATGTTTCCGTTTTTGCGCCTCAGCGCCAGCAAGCCGCCCCACAGATAATTGAAATTCATAAATTATTTTATTAATTGCCATTTTAGTTTTTGTTTCAGCCATTTAGGCTGCTAGGGAGGCAAAGCGTTGCTGCAGGATCTAGTGGGTTGGCTCTCGGGGCTGGGGCCCCTCGCTGCAGGCCTTCTTGTCTGTTTCCATTGTTTGAATTGGAATAGTTTTAAGTCTTTTAAACAATTAAATTCAACTAATTATAACTGCTGTGCCCGCCTGAGACTCACTAACGCATGCGCGTGCTTCAACATGTACAAATTACCCCGTTTCGATAGTCAGGGCTCACGGGTTTAGGGTTTAGGGTTTAGGGTTTAGGGTTTAGGGTTTGGGGGCTGGCGCGGCGCCTCGTAACAATGGAATCCAACTGTGCATGCGCCGCTCCTACTCGTGGGGCCCTTAATTCGTGCGATTCGTTTCTCGTTGAGGCGTTGCAGCTGCTGCTGCGCAGCAGCAACTCACCCGCTGCTGCTGCTGCTGCTGCTGCTGCTGCTGCTGCTGCCTGTGCTGCTCTGCAGCTTGGGCCTGCCAGGCCCCAGGGCTCAAGCAGCTCGCAGCCAGCAGAGGTGAAGGACGCGCTGGATTCTCTCTTTGCTGATGCAGCAGCAGCAGCTGCTGCCGTTGCTGCTGCTCAGCAGCCAGCAGGAGCAGCAGCAGCAACAGCAGCAGCAACAGCAGCAAATGCTGCTGCGGACAAAGGCAGCAGCAGCAACGTAAGCTTCGGAAAGGAATGGGTGTTGGAGACTTGGGGGGCTCACTTCAGGCAGCACCTTGCCGCCCAAAGTCGTGCTGCGTCACTGCGGCCTGCTGCTGCTGCTGCTGCTGCTGCTGCTGCTGGCGCCCCTGCTGCTGCTGCTGCTGCTGCTGCTTCTGAAGGGCAGCTTGAAAGCCTTCAAGGTTTGGCTTCCGCTTTAATGCAAGCAGCAGACAGCCTCGCGAAGCTCCGGACCCCAGCTAAGGCTGGAGCAGCGGCGCCGCACGCAGCAGCAGCAGCAGCAGCAGCAGCAGCAGCAGCAGGTGCTGCTGCTGCTGAAGCAGCAAGAGGAGACATTCAAGGGATGGGCTCAAGAGCTTCAGGTGTACAGACACCGAAGGCTGCCCTGAACGGCTTGGCGCTGTCTCCCGCTGCTGCTGCTGCTGCTGCTGTTGTGTATGCGCAGTTCTGCTGCTGGTGGCTTAACCTGCTGCATCAGCAGCAGCAGCAGCTGCTGCTGCAGCAGCACCAATCCAGCGGCGTAGAGGGGAAGCTTCAGCGGCTCTGCCGCTTGCTGCAGCAGATTCTTCTCGTTCTGTCTCCGCTCCATCTGCAAGCAACTAGCAGCAGCAGCAGCAGCAGCAGCAGCAGCAGCAGCAGCAACGTCGGAGAAGTAGTGGCCTGTCCTTCAGCACTGCTTTGCAAGTGTTGGACATTGTGCACGCAGCAGCAGCAACAGCAGCAGCAACAGCAGCAGCAGCAGCAGCAGCAGCAGCAGCATAAGGAGAGGCCAGGTGGCCCTGGCTCTGCTGTGACGCTTTGCTACGCTCGCCGCCTTCTACGGGGACTCTGTCAGCCAGCAGCAGCAGCAGCAACAGCAAAAGAAGACACAGCAGCAGCAGCAGCAGCAGCAGCAGCAACAGCAAAAGAAGACACAGCAGCAGCAGCAGCAGCAGCAGCAGGCATGAGCTTGGAAAAACGCAGCGCTGCAGCAGCTCTGAAGCAATTTGCTGCCTTTACAGCCGCAGAAATCCCTCGTGCAGCTCTGCTGCAGTCCATCAAGCAGCAAACAGAGCAGCAGCAGCAGCAGCAGCAGCAGCAGCAGCAGCAAGACATATATCTCCTGGAGGGGCCGTTGGAGCTCTGCTTCACTACGCTGCTGCATGACAATGTGGACAGTTTTTCAGCAGCAGGAGCAGCAGCAGCTGCTGCAGCAACAACACAAGAAGCTGAAGCAGCAGCAGCAGCAGCTGCTGCAGCAGCAACACAAGAAGCTGAAGCAACAGCAGCAGCAGCAGAAGGACTAAGTTGGGGCCTCTCTTCCCTCGGAGCCCTTATTTGGAGGCTTCCTTGCATGCAGCACCTGCTTTCTGACTGCCCTGTGCAGCAGCAGCAGCAGCAGCAGCAGCAGCAACAGCAGGGGCAGCAGCAGCAGCAGCAGCAGCAGCAGCAGGGGCAGCAGCGGCTCCTATGGCGCCTGCTGCAGCTGCTGCGCGAGGAGCAGCTGCAGCAAATGGCTGCTGTGCTTCCTCTGTCTTCATTGTTTGTGCAGCTGCTGCTGCACAGGGGCCCTTCGATACAGGGGGCCCCCACAAGTCCTCTGGGGGCCCCCTCAGGGGCCCCCTCAGGGGCCCCCTTGGGGGCCCCCCTAGGGGCCCCCTTGGGGGCCCCCATGGGGAGCAGCAGCAAGGGGCCCCCATCGGGCGAGCTGCTGCGTCCCTGCTGCCGCTTTGTGCTGCTTGGGCTGTGTCTTGAGCTGCTGAAGGAGAAAGGGGAGAAGCAAAGAGCTGCTGCGCTGCAGCTGCTGCAGTGCATGCAGCCAGCAGCAGCAGCAGCAGCAGAAGCTGCTGCTGCTGCAGATGCTTTGTGTAAAGCTTTTAGCTGCCTCACTCCCTTAGTTAAGACGGCCCTGCTGCGGGCGCTGCTGCAGCAGCAGCACGAACCAGCAGCGGATGACCAGCCTGAGAAACGGCGGAGCAAGCAGCAGCAGCAGCAGCAGCAGCAGCAGCAGCAGCAGGTGGCCAGTTCTTTCTGCTGTGCCCATGCTGCCCCAGAAGAGCAGCAGCAGCAGCTTAGGCTGCAGCTCAGCTGCATCTTTGCTGTTACAGAGTCAGAGAGTGGGGCCGACGAGGGGCGCAGGTTGCTGCTGCTGCAGCTGTGGCTCCAGCAGGCCCCACAAGTCCCGCTGCTGCTGCTGCTGCAGCAGCAACAGCAGCAGGCGCTGCAGCTCGTAGCAGATGTAGCCCTGCGCTGCTGGCAGCACCACCGCAGAACAGTACACTCTGCTGCTCGCGCTGTTTGGGCGTTGCTGCAGCAGCGCTGCTCCGAGGGCATGCCTGCAGCAGCAGGGAACAGCAGCAGCAGCAGCAGCAGCAGCAGCAGCAGCAGCAGCAAGGAAGGGCAGCTGGAACTGCTGGTGGCTCTCTGCAAAAGGCTCTTCTGTCTCCCTGCCACCTGCAGGAAAGCTCTTTATCAAGCCCTGGCTTCTTTAGTCCCAGCTCTGGGGGCTTCTCTCGTGCTGCTGCTGCAGCCCTATTTGCTGCAGCACCTCCTCTCCCAGCTGCACAACAGGCCTCTGCGGTCAGCAGCAATGCTCTCCCTCCGCGCGCTCTGTGAAGACCTCAGTAGGCGCGACAAGCAGCAGCAGCAGCAGCAGCAGCAGCAGCAGCAGCAGCAGCAGCAGCAGCAGCAGCAGCAGCAGCTGCAGCAGCAGCAGCAGCAGCAGCAGCAGCAGGCAGGAAAAGGCAGCACCGGCCAGCCTACTGACCGTCAACGCATGCAGCAGCTGGGCAGCATGCCTTCGCGAAGCCTTCGGGGCTTCTTGATGGAGCCTCTACGTAATGCGCTGACGGGCAGCAGCAGCAGCAGCAGCAGCAGCAGCAGCAGCAGCAGCAGTGTGTACTGCACCGAGGCGGCTTCCTTGCCGCAGCAACAGCAGCAGCAGCAGCAGCAGCAGGAAGGGCCTCGGGAATACGCTTTGCTGCTGCCAGTGCTGCTGCAGGCAGCCGATGACTCCCCACCTGCAGAGGCTTTTGCTGAGACTGTGCTGCCGCTGCTGCTGCGGCTGGAGCCTTCTGCTGCAGCGCCGCTGCTGCTGTCGCTGAGTGCGCAGCTGCCTCTCGAGTCGGTCGAAGCAGCAGCAGCAACGAAGCAGGCGAGCAGCAGCAGCCCGGGCGTCGCCGCCGACGCTGCTGCTGCTGCTGCTGCTGCTGCTGCTGCTGCTGCTGCTGCTGCTGCTCTTCAGGGGCCGGCACGGCCGTGGAGCTGCGCAGAGGCGGCGCTGCTGGCAGCAGCAAGAGCTGCTGGCCTCTGCAGATGGGAAGTTGCAGACAGTTCTACGGGGCTGCCAGGTGCTCGCTCGAGCAGCGCAGCAGGCAGCAGCAGCAACAGCAGCTGCTGCTGCAGCAGCAGCAGCGGGGCGCAGAGCCCTTTGTGCCTCGTGGTGCGCGGCTGCAGCAGCACGGGGGCTGCTGCCTGCTACAGTGCTGCTGCAGCAAGACTGCGGAGGGGCCTCAGCAGCGGGGCGCGTCAGCTGCGGCTGCTGCTGCTGGAGGCGCTGGCGCTGCACCCGCAGAGCACTGCTGCTCCTTGCTGCCAGGAGCTGCAGCTGCTGCTGTTTGCTGCAGCGCAGCAGCTGCGGCTGGGATCGGCAGCAGAACGATCCCAGTTTGCTGCTGCCTTCGAGCGACTCCTCCTCAGAGCCAGAAATGCCTTTCGCCTGCAGCTGGCGGCCCACACAGACAGCAGCCTCGCAGCGCTGGCCGAGCGAGGCTGCTGCTGCTGCAACCCGCAGCAGCAGCAGCAGCAGCAGCAGCAGCAGCAGCAGCAGCAACTGCCACAGAAACCACAGCAGCAGCAGCCCCAGAAGCAGCAGCAGCCCCGGCAGCAGCAGCAGCAGCAGCAGCAGCAGCAGCCCCAGCAGCAGCAGCCCCAGCAGCAGCAGCAGCCCCAGCAGCAGCAGCAGCAGCAGCAGCAGCAGCAGCAGCAGCAGCAGGCGCCGTGCTGCGGGGGCTCTCTGGGTTGCTTCTTGCTGTTTCTCAAAAGGCTGCACCGCCGCTGCCTCCTTTGCTGCTACCCAGGGGCGCCGCCGGACCGGCTGCAGGTGTCTTTGCTGCTGCTGCAGTGTCTGTACACTCTGTGGGGTTTGGGCGCTGCGCCGCAGCACCACCGCAAGAGGTCCACGGCGCTGCAGGCAGCAGCTGCTGTCGCTGCCGGCAGCAGCAGCAGCAGCAGCAGCAGCAGCAGCAGGGACCCCACAGGAAGCTGCAGCAGGGCCGTGGCTGCTGCACTGGGCTGGCAAGCTGCTGCTGTCCGCCAGCAGCTGCTGGCCATGCTGCCAGTTGCTGGGGGTTCTGTCCCCCGCAGCCTTTTGCTGAATTTGCTGCTGCTGATGCCCAGCGAGGCGCAGCCCGCTGCGGCTCTAGCCCCGGCCCCAGAGCAGCAGCAGCAGCAGCAGCAGCAGCAGCAGCAGCAGCAGCAGCAGCAGGCGCAGCCTCACTTTGGGGGCATCCGACGGGACGTGTGGGGTGCTGTTCAAATGGCTCTTTCCCTCAGGCAAGACGAATCTGCTGCGGGCAGTCTGCGCCTGCAGCTGCTGCTGCACGAGCTGTTCGCAGAGCCTTTGGAAGCAGCAGCAGCAGCAGAGCAGCAGCAGCAGCAGCTTCAGCAACAAAGTGGCGTTGCTGCTGCTGCTGCTGCTGCTTGCAAGTTGCCTGCGTCGGCACTGGGCAAACAAACGGCATTCTGTGCTGCACTGAAGGAGATCTTGCAA